>NC_142203.1:44753375-44950875 GCF_049639895.1 Pseudopodoces humilis | reverse complement strand
AACCAAGCAAAGAAAATAAGGGTTGAAAAAGACCAGTTTTCATTGGAGTGTGGAATAGGATTCCCAAGGGCAGCTATTGAAGGCCCATCTGAAACCCAGACTAGACAAAGATTAGGAAAACAATATAAGCTCACAGTAGAAAGCTTAAATTTCAACTTCACTATTTCAAAATTCCAAGATTTCTGGAAATGAAAACCCACCTCTTTAAGGCCACATATCTGTATAAATTTTCTATGAGACAGATTAATTTTTAAAGTTGCTTTGCACTGAAACTAATATTTCTACTTTTGTAGTTTTGAAAAATGTTCCAATTATACAGCATCAAAAGACACTTGTGACTGCCAGAGCAAGACTGAAAGTTAGTAGTCTTTAATGTGAATTTTCTGTTTTGATTATTTTTTTTCTTTGCCAAGACACCAACTTTTCTGGCAAAACATCTGATCTGCTATTTCCTCATTCTCCTGTGTTACAGAATTTTTGAATTTATGTTAATACAATTGAGATTTTAGCCTTTATATCTTTGCAGATTGCTATTTTTCTTTAAAAATTTCTAAATCTACTGCTGCCAAAACTAATAGATTATATAACATCAGAATTTCATTTTGCACAGTAATTAATGCCCAAGATGAATCTCTCCCATACTGGAGAGCTATTGGAATTTCTTACCTACAGGCATGTTTTCAGTACTTTAGCAGTATATGTGGGTAATACTATTTGCCAACTACAATAACTAGGGCAATAAAAGTGAGAAATCTAGATGAGAGATCTTCATACCAACTTAAATACCTAGATGGAATTATTAAAACTTGTGGAGGTCAAGTTAAATTAAACAGTGAGGTGCAGAGATGTGCAGTGCTGAATATACAAGGCAGTAACCACTGCAATTGTTAAATTAATTCTTGTGGTTGTTATGTAGCGGCCTACTGCTGTTTTTAGTGACAGTTTGTTTTGGATGGTTTACTGCAGATCTACCAGTGGCTGCTGCTTTTGGAAAGACTGTCAAATATATTTCATTCACAGTGTCTGCATTATACGGATCTTCTATTAACATGTGCACAACTAAAAATTATGTACAAATTCCAAAGTAGCATCAGGTTTTCCAAAATACTTGTAAAGACACACATCCTGTAGATATGGCGTGCTAAAGTTGTGGCAATTTAGAATTTTCAGGACTTTAGAAATTATGTTTATTTACAGTATTTGTATTTCATGTAAGACTCTTACACATTCCATTGCTTTTAAGCACAAGGTGAAGCAGTATAGAAAATTTACCTGGTTTTTCTGAGCACACGCTAACCATATGAGTACATAAAAAGAGCAAAACATGAATTAACAGCCCTAGTAATACTTTAAAATACAGAAAATTTTATATATTATTGTTCTGCTTTGAAAATATAATTTTTATTGTAAAAAGCTCTGATAAACTAGGTGTAGATAATTTTTACAAAGAGTAACAGCACAAATTAACAGTCCTAGCAATATTTTAAAATACTTAATTTTAGAAATTTTAGAAATTAGTGTGTTGTTTTGAAAACATATTTTTTAATGCAAAAATCTCATATAAACCAGGTGTAAATAATTTTGACCATCTCCAGATGTCATGAAAACCAGTTTTGGAGCTGCTCCAGGATTTTGCCATTTAATGCAAAGAGAAGTTTAGGTTTTATGTTTTAACTTTACATATTTTAACTTACCCACTTTTCAGGCATGTTTCTGATGCACAAAGCAGTGTATTTTCTTCACTCAGTCTGAGTGTGCTTCAATAGACACATCCATGCAGATTAAACCCAGGTGCTAAGTACAAAGATTAACCTTTGCAATGAGGGAGCACTGATGACAGCAGGCATAGAGGGAACAGATAAAACTGAGGAAAGTAGAGGATGTATTATCAGCAGATCAATGTCACTGAATTTGTTTTTGTTTGGATTTTATCTTTTTTGCTAGCCATAGAAGTCATTCTAGCTAAAGTCCAAGAAAAAATTCTAATTTGTTAGAAGATCCCATCTCCCATGCCTAGCAGTATAACCCCGGGACAGCCAGGATGTTTCAGCAGGTAACAGTGGCCAGGCCACAGGCTACACAATTTTTTGAGATAGATTATCACATTTCTACAACTACAACTCTTAAAAATCAGGTATGCCATTCTCATATAGAAGCTACTAACTCATCATAAATCTATTTTGCAAATACATTTTAGAAACAAATTGAGGTCTTCTAGTAAACTAATCTAGTGGACACTGAGAAATTCCAGATGCAGAGCAGTGTCTAGTAACAAAAATGGAACAACACTGCTCCCCAAGTATTTGAGAGGTGCACTGTAGGAATCACCTTAGTATATCTGCATACAGTACTCTCAAGGATTTGAATAGTTTAAAAACAGATGAATTAATTTGAAACCTGCATTATGCTGAAAATATGATGAAGTTGAGACTGTACCTCATTTTTAGCATGAGCAGAATAAACAATAGTATCCTTTGGCAAATGAAGGCACTGATTAAAACTGGAAAAATGGGAACAACTTGAGTAAATCTTATTGGTTTGCTTGGTTACCTGTCTGGTCATTTGCTAGTAACTAAGAACAAAGACTAACATAGCAACTAAATCTTAGTGGAGGGACATTAATACAGACAGAGTCTTCAACATTGCAGAGTGGTATTACAGAATTCATCCTCTTAAGTAATGTGTCACCCATGTGTGGTACTACCCCCTCCAAACTGCTTAGTGAAGACGACTGTAACAAAGAGCAGTCATCTTGTACACAGTGAACATTTTCCCTTCTTCCCCTGATCCTGAAGGAAATTGCTTTATATGATAGAAACGAAAAAATAAAAAGCACTTGAAACAGAAAGAAACTGCAAACACTGAGTATTAAATAACTTGTCAATTATTACAGCAGCATCAAAGGGACACAGACGTTCTGAGCCTTCATTCATAACTCCTGGTGCACTTCTTTTGCAAGGCGCTTTGAGATTACCAAGTTGAAAAGTACTTTCAGTAAAACACACATCCATTTTGATGAATTTTTTTTCATGAAATGTGAGTATTGACTCTGCAGCCAAAATAACAGTTTGTATAAACTTAGCACTTAATGAATTTACATGGCATTTTCTAGACAATTGGATACTTCTCACTTCCCCAGACTGCTCTTCAGGGTCTTACTTCATGCAATGTTACTTGACACTGTTCATCTGCTCAGTGTATTGCACTCCAGGAACTACTCCTGTTTATGGCATACCATGTGCATATACAGAAACTGTATTTTTCTAATCACAAGGTATCCTTCAGGTAAGAAGCAGTGCAGAATGTAATAGACTATTAATAATTATAGAAACTATTGCTTTTTGAGGAAAAATCTATACTACCATATTTGTTTAACTGTGCTTTGGCATGTAAAAGTTGGTAGGGAGGATGTATGTCCAGTGGTTAGGAAGAGCAACAAAGTATGAAGACGTACACTTAGTCCTCAAACAAAAAATGATGTGTTATGGGATACTAGGTAAATAAATTAAATTTTGTTTTTTAAATTTTTAAATTTCATTTATTTTTGCCCTTCTGTTTGTTTATCCATGTGTAAAACTCAAGTAACAATATGTAACTATGCATAGACATGCTGCAAGGCTCACTTACCTGATGAAAAAGATGCTTTAGATAAGCCAAGCATTTGCTATTTTAAGTGACTGTACATAAATAAATTAAAGTTATGCAATGCTCTGTTCATGCGCTCTTATCTTATACATATATATATATAGTTATTTCTATTTTTTATTCCTTTTAAGAAAACTAAGCAAAATATAGAAATGTATCATTATTCTTTCTTTGACTTTTTGCATTCTTACTAGGTCACTTCTGCATAACACATGGGTGCATATCCTGAGCACAGCAACCTGTACTCATAAAATGACACTTGGCACTGCATCTGGGACACTGTAACCTCCATGGACTAAAAAGGATTTGGTTTGTGTCGTCCCTTCTGATTATGCACTGTGAGAGAGGAACAAGAATGTGTGGTGACACGGATCGATGGAGACTGCACACTGTGTTTTCTGGTCCCACCTGTTTCTACTCTTCATTTCTCATTTCATGTAATACCTCTAATGGTCCTCCTACAGGAGGACAGAGCCCATGCATTTTATTTATCATACTATCCTAATAAAAAGAAAAAGACCTTTTAAGGAAAATGGGATTTAAAAGTAGTCATGAAAGTTCTTTCTCCGATACTGTAACTCAAGTTTTCTAATCACTGGATGTGAACATCAACACTCACAGCTTGTGCCTTAGAAACTAAAGGCATGAAAAGAAAGGCATTAATTTAATCATGAATTCACATAATTTGTCTTCCGTGTGTCTTTCTCTGTCCCCACCAAGGAAAGAGAATAAAAGAAATCCCAGGCTGGGATGATGACACTTTCATCAAATGACAAAGGAAGTCCTTTGTAAAGAATGCTGTAGAAAGAAGCCTATTAAAAGATTTCCAACATGAATTTTATCAATCTGTAAAGCACCACACCCAGAAGAAAGTTGCAGGTCACACAGCATCATACAATTTGTATTCCTACAATGAATTACCAGTGTAAACCACATAGATCCCTAGCTACATACTAGTGCCTTCTCACTAACTAACTTCAAGTCCTAAGGCATTTGAAGGATGATGCTACTCAGAATACAGTCAGAACTCAAAGAAAACCAAAATGCATCATGTGCCAGATGCATGTATCTTGCCTCTCATATTCTTGTAAAATATATGATACATAAACGAATATAGACACATAATTTTCCTTAAAGAAAAATAAAACAGTCAACTACTTCATGAAAATTATTTATTGAATCCTGATTTCAATGGCTTCAGTAACTAACTCCTATTGATTTCAGTAGAGTGACTTCATAAGAACGTTAAAACTTTTGTATTGTTTTGCGCATTCAAAAAAACTTTTAGAATTTTGTGCAATGCATAAATACTAAAGGTAGCTGGATTAAATGGTAAGAAAAGGGAAAGTAAAAATAAATGCACTACATGTACCAAATCCCTTGTAAATTCATATAATTCTATAATTTTTCTTGCTTTCACACTACTGTATGAAGAGCTACACTAAGAGACTCCCTCAGAGGAGAGGAAAGCAATTTAAAATTGGGTACTTTTGAGAGGGCCTCTGCAGTCAGAGCTCATCTTCCTACCACTTTTCCCTTGGAACATCAGAAAGAATCCTAGATTTCTGATGCGGACAAATTCAGAAATGATAGTGTAACAGGACATATATTGCCTTACCATAGTAGCACTTGAAGTGTGTGAAGAGGAACAATTTTTCTAAGCTAAGAAACATTCACTTTGTTTTGAAAAAGGTCATGATGTCAACTGTTACTATTGATCAAGTTACTGTAAGTTATCACAGGTTACATTCGCTCTCCTAGAAGGAAATGTGGTTGACCCTTGCTGGCCACACGACATCCTGCACTCACATGAGCCCAACTACAGTGAAGCAGAATCATTCCATAAACCTGCATAGACAGCTTAAACACACACCTCAAAGAAAACAGTTACAACTAATTAATCCACCTCTTTAAAACACCACAAAGCATCCACCACCAAACATGCATGAAATATATAGTTGAATAAAGATGGCAATTCCCAAGAAATAATGATATCATGATGCTTCTACAATGGTTAGTGAGTGGAGCTAAAGATAGTGCTTCTTTGAATCTCAGGATGGGATACAATCAACACAAACAGGCAAACAAGAGTAGTTGACCCAAGGGTAAAAACAATTAACACAGACATGTCTGAAGTCCGAGTGGAAGGGGGAGGGAGGAGATGGACAAATATTAGGGCCTTGACCTCCCATCACTTTAGTCATATTATAAACTACCAGAGGTGTAGTAATCATTAAAAAGTAGCCAGAAACATGCCAGAGTCACTGGGAAACAGTGCACTTCATTAAAAGTCAGATCCTAATCAGTCAAGTAACTGTGGTATTGAAAAAAAAAGAAAAACGTAATGCCTAGCACATATGGATGCACAATGAAAATTGCTGTAGATGCACTTAAGATGATTTTAGGTCAAAACATTATATGAACAGAAAACAGTCCAGATAATATGGGTAGCTAAGCCAAAGAGGTACCACCTTCACAGTAGTTCACATAAAAGACATGGTTCATGTTGCTACTTCTGGTACTCTTGTTCTTTTTGCTGTTGCTGAAAATATCACTGTGTGAGGATGAGTGAGTGGCATATAAAGCCTGGAAGCCACATGGTGTTCATAGTATGATGTGGAAGGATGTGAGGTTTGGGTGTAAAATCTGTGAAAGTTCACTGTAAAACAGTGTAGGAACAAAGGCAGGGTGCTGAAGTCAGAGCTGCCTCAGCCAAGCTGGAGCCAGAAGGATCAATCGTGTTGTTTCTTGCCTCACCTTGGGGAGGATTGTTAGTAGAAGATGAGTCAGGGAAGCTGTACTTAAATCTCTTTCCCCACAAGATCAGGAACACAAGAATACTGGAGTAGAAGTACTGGCACTTCTTGTTGACATGTGAAGGGAAGAAGCAGACCTCGGGCTATCTTATGTCCTGGAAAGCAGCACATAGGCCATCATCCTTCTCTCATTTATGATCTGCTGCCTCTTAAAATAGGTAAATCCATTTGGCAAATAGTTACAGTCTCCAGACAGATAAGAGTGACTTAAATATTCTTGGGAAAAGCCAGTCTCATAAACCACCTTTCCCCACCAAAAGGAGTGGATCTCACTGCATGATGGTCATGTTTTCTGTCATCTGTTCATGGTGACCTTACTGTGTAAACTGTAGTCTCAGTGTCTCCTTGCTCTGACCTGAAATACAAATTAAGCCACTGGTTCTGTGATATCTAGTGAAAAAGCAAATCTAATAGAGATGAAACTTTTCCAATGTGGAAAGCAATGGTGAAGGGAAAGAAACCTTTACCTATCTTTTGCTTTCTATCTATAGAGGGAATCATCATGCTGCATGACAGTCACCAACATGTCCATCAAATGGGGCACACAGGATTACAGGGTGTTCAAATGACATCTGCATTAAATGAATATACAGTGTTGTATTAGATTGCGTGTAAGTGCAGGATGTCCTACAGCCAAATATGGCCACATTCCATTTCAAGAGAATAGCAGTAATCTGAGTCACCTTGTTAGCTTTGTCAGAGCTAATAAAATCAACAGTACAACTTTTGGCAACAGAGAATTCTAGTGCAGTTTTCAGTAAGTTGCACCATCTGTTTTATGAGCCAGTCTTACAGACGTGACCTGAAGACAATTCACTATTTTTTAATGTCCTCAGGACCTTCATCACAAAGTCCAAGTAGGAAGTGGTTACACAAGTGGCAGAGGTCTACCAAAAAGAACAGGCATAGCAGAAAGAACCTCGCAGATTAAAATAAAAACCTTGTTGGAGCAACAACAGTGTCCTCAACCCAAATATTAATTCTGGATTTCGGTCCACTTAGGTCCAGGACTGATAGTTCTCCTACTTTTTCTGTTTCTCAGAAATAGCTGCTGTGAAACATTTTTCCTCCAATATAGAACGGTTTAGGTATTTCTTCATTCTCCTAACAATTCACTTCAGAATCCTTATTTGATGAATCTCTGAGAGTGATTAAGAAAGGTGTTTGGAGGAAGACAGTGAAAAGTGTGAGGTGCTGTATCGCACTCCTATACACTGATTAAGAAAGTCTGAAGAATATCTGACAGCACAGTCGCAAAGAGATGGCAAGAATGAAATGAGAAAATAGGACAAGGCACTAAACATATTTTTCCAGCATTGTTTGCAAAAGTCAGTTTTGAGACTCAATTGTGTAATTTCATGGAAACTCATTCTTATGAACAGTGCTAATGGCTATGTTGCCTCTTTCTGAGGATATCGTACTGTGTATAATCTGCTTGAGAAACAAAAGCTGACAAAATGAGTTTGGATCTGAACAAGAAACTAATTTTTTGACAGCTGAATGGCAGATTCTAGAAGAATGTGAGGTATGTCAGGAATACTCGACTAAGCACAAAAACTTTATCTTCAGAAATTATTTCTGATGCTAGATTCTTAGGACCAGACACTGGATATATATATGGATATAAATTGATTTTTATTGAGACTACTTCTTGTCCTGTCCAGATCTGAGGCCAAAGACCTCTGTAATTCCTCCAGACTGTGCAGATTAAATGGGCAACTGGTTATTTTTCTCAGAAGTTATTGGTTAAGGCGAGTTCTCATAATCCTTTCAGACTGTGTACCTTCATTTTTCTGCAAGTGAGCAGTAAAGGACAGGGCAATCAGTGATGGATGAGCTCCTTTCACTGAAGAGAAATCATTGTCACAAGAAGGACAGTCCTGGATATGGGACACCTCAGAGAAAATAAACAGAAATTCTGAAGAAGAAAAAGATAACACTTAAAAAACCTGAACTAAGCTGATTGAGCTCTAAGAGCACAACAACTTTTCTTGCTCGGCCACATGGAATTGGAAGGAAAAACAAGGTGTGAGATGTACTGGCCTGTACAAATGCAGTCAGTCACAGCATGCATGCATGCATTAAAGGTACTCCAGAATCAGAGAAAATTCTGACACAACACAGCAGAACTACATTGTGCGTTGAACCACAACCTGAATGTACATATATATACAAATACTGGACAGAAAACTATAAATATGCATCAGAGCTTATTTATACAGAAAGACCAATTATTCCTCAGAGTCCCCATGAATACTACTACTCAACTTTTGTCCTATATTGGTGAAAAGACCATAAATACAGCAATTATTTTATCAAAAGTACCTGACAGTCAGCTATATTACTATCTCCACAGCCTCATCAATCTTGGTTTTGTTCTTGGACTTTTCATGAACAAAGACCACCAGAATTGGATGGCCAATTCCTTTCACAGAACGGCACAAAGCAGTTTTCATTTTGACTTCAGAGGTTTCAAAGTTGTATCTCCAGAGGCAAAAGATGAGATAGCTGTGTGCTGTGATGCACAGCTCCTTACCCATAAATATCTTATTGGTACAATAAAGGGAAGCAGGCCTCTTAGGTCCATGATGGGGATGTTAGTATATTAACACAGGGTCCACAGCCTACAGAGAAATGTGCATTAACATACATGTGTTAATCTAATCTATCTACTTACTATCAGTACACCTAGGTAACTTCTGTGAGCAGCTCAGCAGTCCTACACTTTCCAATACTTAGCTGAGAGTCTGGTAAGAAGCTGAATATATTATAAACAAAGTTAAAGAATGAGAAGCTGGCACAATATAAACCACAGAAAACAAGCTGGCTGAAAGTTGTCATTTCAACTCTGTCATTGCTGAAGTAAAAAGTAAAGGAGTAGCAAATCTATATCTTGTTTTTTTTTTTTTTTTTATGGTAATAATGTAGGTAATATCTGCATATTATACACCAAGGTGTTAAAGGGTGCAAGGGGAATAGAGGTGGGATACAAACAACTTGTTTCCACATTCATCAACTGACTCCCTTTTTATGCTACAGAGCTCAGTGTGCATCACATACAGAGGCAAGTGGCAGCCATTGCTCATATTCTGATATTCATTGGGTTCTCTGGTTCTGTGAATCACTAATCATTCAACAATACTTGTAAATTATATTTGCAAACCATAACTTCCTCAGAAATCATAACATAATTATGCAATATCCTTTCAATTATCTAAATCCTAAGCTAGATAAGTGAGACTGAAAATGTAACAAATAATAATTTGATATGGTATTTAAGAACATATTGGAAGAGTTCAAGATACCCTAACAGTTGGCTGTAGCTCTGTTGCACATCGCCTAGCTACAAGAGAAGAACATCTCCATCAGGTAGACATGGTGAAACTAGTCCTTGTCCCATAGATGGAGACAGGACAAAAGAGGATTGCTCCTCAGCAACTCAGCACTACAAGTACCCAGTCAGTCTTCCATATAGCTGTTGACATGTGACAGGTTCTGGTTCCTGTTCCTTTTCCATCTGTTCAGTGCTTCCATGATTCTGTTTCCCTTTATGGCACTTACACATGAGAGGAGATAACCACAACTTCAACTACATAAATGTGTCTGAGGGACAGACATGGCTTAGCATCCATGAATTTACACGGCAATCTCAGCTCCCAAAGCCTCCTACATAAGCCTTCGACAACTTTTTTTCTTGTTCAACTGGAATATTTATTCATTTACATGTAATTAAAAAAACCCAAAAAACCAAACAACAAAAAAACAAAAAAAAACCCAAAAAAATCTCCCCAAAAATTCAGGTTAATACTTCTTCTGCCTTTAATTACTTGACAAACAGTAGTATAACTGCATAAATTTTGCCTGAGGTGAAAGTTGGAGTTGAGCCTAATCACTAGCTGGAGACATTGTTCTGGCTAACTTAGGCAGAACACATTTGTACAGTATGTCTGAACAATAGTTAGGCACTACAGTTAAGGACTGCTTTTAGCAGTTGTCGATTTTGATTAACTCTTTTCTAGATTATCTAAGAACACAGTTCTTATGTTTTTCATTATTTAATTTGCATTAAAATATAAAGGCAGAGACAGTGAGTGTATCCTGAGCTCAGCAGAGTGTAAATATATCACAGAGACATGATCAGCCTTCAGAGAAACTATATGCAACTTTCTGAAATGCAGACTAGCACCTTCTTATTCACTATACAATTCACACAACAGCATTGGCTCTATTTCCAGAATAAACCACAAGTCTCCCTATTTGTCTGTATTGAAGTAAGGAGTCAAAAGTGAAGCCATGAAAGCATACAAAGTTACCGAAGTAGAATAAAATAAGTAGAGAGAACATAAACGTGTCTAGAAAGTGTATTAAAAGGATACTATTGTAATATTATTACAATAATGGTTGCTATTTGACAAAATGGATTAAAGATTATTTTGGTCAGCAATTATTCAAAGACAAATGAAATCTACCATAAAAGTGAATTACATTTCTACATTATATAAAATTAGATACAGTTCTTAAAATCCCTAGGTTATTTCATTCTATTGTTTCCCGGTTTTAGTGTGTAATTCATTTCTCATATTATACAACTGTGTAGGTGGGATGCAGTTGATTTCAAGAGATCACCAAAACTATTCAAATTTTGCCAGAATAAAAATTTTTCAGCACCATTGTGACTCCCCAACATCTTGCAGCATCCAGCATGATAAGCCCTGGCCTGTTTCCACCAGTGTCTGTTTATATAAGCCTTTAAACTCAGACAAACTTGGTGCTCGGTCTTGAACTACCCTCAATCCTCAAGAGCATCACTGGACAGGATATATCCTGGTATGTGTAGAGATAGTCTGTTCAGATTTTCTGATAAATTACAGAGGTATTTTTCCTCAGGTAAGAATTTTCTCATTAATTTTCTTTCTAAAGTATACATGTTAGTACTTCTGAAAAAAGCAATTCATGTATTTCCTCATTGCTCTGAAACAGGCCTAAATGAAACCCACAGTAAAAAACAAACCTGCAAAACTAGAAGCCAGATTTAAATCTGAGTTTTCTAGTAGTTACTTCATCACACACAACTATGTAAAGTAAAGCTAAAGTACAGCACACAACTAATTTAACACATGATGATTCTGCAGACTAGGCCCATCATATCGAAATTAATGCACAGGAGACTGATAGCAATGAAGGCTCCTATTGGTATATATAAACATAAACAACAGAGGTCTTTCCCCTTTACTTCAAATAGCATTTCAAGAAGGAGAAAAAAAAAAATGGAGGAAACATAAAAGAATTATGCTTACTAGTGAAGAACATGTCCACTGCTTCCAACACTAAAGTAAACATTAAACATTTTTCTTCTACCAAAAAAGTGTGTTTAACACTGCCAAAGTCAGCTTAGGAGTCTGTACTGAGGCACTCCGGTTGGAACTCATAGTGAGAGAGACACATGTTTTTCACAAATGCAAATTTCCCACAATCAGTCCAGCCTGCTCCTCCAAACCTGCAACTTACAGCTTAATTAGTGTTTTTTAAAACCATTTATAAAAGGTAGAAGTTGAAGATTTTCTCTTAGTATTACAGAACAGTCATTTTCTTTCTCCCATCCCTTCTTTAGCATTGTGATATTGAAAATAAATCATTAACAAATAAATATAAACATAATATAATATCCAATATTGGCAAACTTGCAGCAGCATACCCATAACCCATATATGCAGCAATGACCTTCTAAAATTACTTAAATTCAAATCCTTAAAAAAGCAATCCATTAAGAACTTTACAAGGAAAGTGCCCAAGGCTAGTTTAGAGTCTGACTGATGTAACTGAGACACATTACAAAAATGGAGGTTAAAAAATATGTAATAAAAATCTCATGCTTGATAACAAATGTAATTCTGTGACATGTAACTTCCTGATAAAATATGGTATTCCACTGTATTTTCATGCTGATCTCTGCTGTTATGTTTTTACTGAACTAACAGGAATATGAATTCTGTATACTCTATTTCAGGTAAAACATTTTAGAAGCCTGTAGTATTCAATAAGAAACTTTATAAGCAAGAACATTTCAATTCCGTAACATATTAATACTCATACTTATGTTTTCAGTTTTATATGCTCTATGGCAATTTTTTGACAAAGAAATACAGAGCACAACTACAAGGACCACTAAAGAATACTGCTGTACACAGTAGGTAGAAGTAAATTTGGAACCATGCAGAAGTGAGGGAGACGAGAGAGGTGAGAAGCTGGATGAAGATTTTGGGTCCTGGGTGGCCTGAAGCTGAAAGATATGCACTTAAGCACCTAACTGAAGGGGCGGGGCAGGGGGGCAGAGGTGAAGCCTACTTATGTGCACACACTCATGTGAAAGGAAGCAGAACGGTGAGCAGTGTACAGCCCCAGTCTTCCCTTGATTTTCTAGGACTTTCTTCTGGAAATCTGGTGAACAAAAGAACACAAGAATCAAACCTCTGTCTCCTTAGATTTTACTGAGCACACTCCACACTGGCAAGCAACTGTATACAGTGCTTTCAAAGGCATATTGCTGTGTAGGAGTGATGACTGAGTGCCCTCCAGGCACCTCAAACGCAATGCTGTCACTTCTAGTCACTACTCAACAGGGCTAATGCCATACCTGTTATGACAAGAATCAGCCACTTAAAGGCACCACACCTCTGCCCCCACAACACATACTTGGAACAATGTATGAGCCGTGCAATAATGTTTTAGGTGTTGCCAAGGAGAAGAAATCTTTCCTATAAACACTGTAGAGATGAGAAGCAAGAAATTTAATAAACTCAAAGGAAGACTTCTTAGTCGGAGTCCAAATAATTGCTATGACTTTGCAGCAATTCCTCTTGTGTATGGTCAGAGAAAGTAGAAGATTAAGATGCCATTTGACGAGGCTGAACGGGGTTTTAGTTGTCAGCCTAAACCTGCCATCTGGTGTCAAGATACAGCAGATCACACCCCAGATGTGATCCTTCAAACAAATGGCATTTCTACCCCCTTCCTCTCTTTCTGCAGAGCAAGCAAAGAAAAGGATCTATCAAAGATGCAAATTAGCAGAAGTTAGTTTCTTAGTAGAGCAACGGTTAATAAGAACAATCACATTAAGAGGTAAAATTTCACGTACATGCAGAAAAAAATCAATTACTGCTCACAATCTCCATCTGTCAGTATTCAGTGCCATGGAAATATGTCTGCGGTTGAGGAAGAAGGTATGAATTGCTTGCTAGCAAAATATGCAGGTTGGCCCACCTCAGCCATTAGAAAATCTCCTGAAAACCAAGTATTTTTTCAGGGCAGTGTAAGTTTTGAAATCTTTGTCTTATTTCTTTACTTCTTTCTGTCGCAATATCTCATTCCACAATTGGGGTGGAGAAGGGTTATGCAGCGCTATCATTTGCACCTCATTAGTCTTGGGCTGGAGCTTTGAGAAAGCTGATACTCCCTCTAAATTTTTACAGATGCTTCTAGTTTACCAGTTCATGACTGCACTACTAGGAAAGACTTCCTGCCACTAAACTGCTTGCTGGCATGTAAGCTGAATTTCAAAATCCCTGAAAAAAGTAAAGCCCTGTGCGGCTCACTTGCCTTATTCTTGAGGAAAAAAAAAAAAAAAGTTTCCTGAAAAAACACAGTAAAACGCTTCACTCCTAACCTGTGAGAGTAAAGGCCTTGGAAATACTTCCTTAAAATTGCAGCACATCTTGATTTTGAAACTCCCCACAAAAATGTTCATTAACAGGAAGGTATTTGTGGAGGTGTTTGTGGTGTAAATTAGTACTATGACACATTAAATAAGTATAGAGAATAATTCATCAACAGATTTTTTTTTCCAAAATCTAGATATTTTTCTTAATTTCTTACATGTTACATGCATAATCTTTTACCCAGTATTAGATTTATACAGGAGATTCTTCCTTCTCCACCATGTCATGCCTATACTCCCTTTCTTACAGGGTGACAACTCTTTAGGTGGTTTGTTGTTGTCTTTTGTTTTGCATTTAAATCACTTTATATTTTGCTTTGTTTACAATAGTTCTGGATAGTTTTCTGAAGTTTGGAGCAGGTGACACTGGTCTGTTCTTAATCTTTAGTGTTTTAGTAATGTTAAGGCTAATGACGAGGGACACAAATCCCCTGATGGAACTGAATGCATTCCAAGCTCCCCGACCCACTCACAGCAGTAATCCCCTGCAGCTGGAACTTACTTACCACCATGCACAGCTAATACATTTTTTAAAAGCTAGTCACTAGTGACAAATGTAAACTGGACTGAACAGCTCTCATCTCCTATCCCCAATCTTCTCTCATAACCCTGAGACTTGCTATTTCAATGATGGATATGATCTGCCTTTTAAAGCTACCAAACTGAAGTTGTATAGCTCCACTCTAAGTGACTAGAATGTTTTAAAAGCATCTTCAGCTGTCAGACTTGAACAAAAACAAAAAAGGTCGTTCTTAACACAAACATTTCACAACTGGGAAAACCATCTTGGTTGGTTTGATCACTACTATTCTGAACCCACTATTTATTTAGATGATACACGCAAACCATCTGTACCACACAGTTACGCTATCTGCTTCATGCTATTAAGCTGCTTGCTGTTTTCTATTGTCTTAGTAAAACTCCTGCTACATGGGAATGAAATCCAAGACCAGGGTTCAGTTCTGCTGGTGGTAGTCTGGTGCTAGTAAAAGAGCAGACTGAAGTTACAGCCTCATAGTAGTAATCCTGTGCACCGTGGCATACTTCCATGCAGATTGCCTTGGTTAACTGACTGCAGAGAGCTACTCAAATTTACATGTGGGCAGATTATAAGCGAACAGATTTTCTAGATATTCCTAGAACAGGGAGAGGAGGACTGTTTCCAAGTAACCATTCTCTTCTCACTAACTTCCATAGAATTCTACAACTGAACAACCCAACATTAATAGTATGTTCCAAAGAAAGCAGTGAAATGAAGAGGGAAAGCTGAAGTCTAAATATGAAGAAAAAGATTAGATCAGTCGGAGGAAAGGAAAAAAAAAATTCCAGTGATGACATAATTATAACAAAATATCCCTGTTAGGAATGAAAATAGAAAGGGGGCCTGATGGTAGTTCAATTGTTCGATATAGTCTTTTATATATGTATACACATATGCATATATACACACACCTATACATATATCCTTTTATATATATATATATATATATATATATATATATATATATATATATATATATATATAAGGATATATATATACACTATATATATGTAAATAAAAGGCAGTAATAGCATCTTATTCCTGTTTGTTAAATTTAATAGATAACTGGCATTAATTACCATGATTTAAGTGGTATTACCAATAGGACTTGGAAATGGCTACCAAAACACTGACTACAATACCGAAATTTCATTAGATTTAATTACTGCAAAGTTACATCTGGTGAGGGAAACATAATTGTATAACTATCCTCAGCATTCTAACCTGGGTTCAGCCTCTGCATATTACATACTTAAGTATCTAATTTAGGTCCTAAAATTCACTCCAGTTAATAACATGTAACTAGCAGAAACATAAAGAGACAGTGACAAACAGGTCTCTATGAATTAAAATCAGGTCTAATTATGTGACCTTTCTGTGTCCCTTTGAGCCCTCCTGAGGGCAGGTATTTCAAGCACCCTTGGTGACCAGTCTCAACAGTAACCATGTAAATGGAATGTGTAAGATGGGGAAAAACCAACTCCTGTTCTAATTAAGAAAGCATTTGCTTTATAATCCAAATTTTGTTATATTTTCTTCCATCTTCCGCATGTCACTGTCTGTCATATTACTCTAATTTAAAAGCAACCAGACAGCCTCCAAATAACTGAACAAAAACCTTTATCTCTCTTATTTTTACTTTGAATACAGCACCATGGGATTTCAACATAGTGCATGCAATTAGAAATGCACACACTTTTCTTTGCATATTGTTACACTCAGAAATTAATCCAGCACCAACACAAGGCTAAGAAATAGGCTGGAATGCCAATGTGCTAATGATGGGTAAATGGTGCTTTATGGCAAGAATGTCCCCACTGTCATGGGCAGGTTTTTTTGTGAATATTGCTACTCTTCAAAAGGTTTAACAGTACCAAATATTTTTAAGGACTTCCTCAATTTATGGTAACACGTACATATTTATAACCCCTGTCACAATCTTGGATAACTTACTGTAACTCACACGTTCTCTTCAGTATAACAGTATTTATTAATCAAAAATTAAACCTGACACACATAAACTTCATCATAATCGAATTGAGCTAAGGCAACAATACTCTGTAAGTACAAAAAAAAAAAAAAAGGCAGCTCATATCACATTAGAAAAATGAGATCAAAGTAAATCTGGAATTTTTTATTAACAAAATACAACTTAAAAATAGCATCCTGTGTTCTCTTTTTATCCACAGTAAAAGTGCTAATGTAAACAAAATAGAAACCGTAACAACTAGAAAAATTCAGGAAACATTCTAAGAAAGCTGAAATCACAACTCACAACTAATATAAACAAAGAGGTGTAAAACACAGGGATAGCTCTGAAGAGTTCATGTACTAGACCAGTGTGAGCTGACAAGAAAACCCTCAAAGCTATAACTTCACTATTAATCTTCTGTATGTTTCTGAGTTCATTCAAACACTAAGAAGCAGATTTACAGACAGTCACGGAGCACAAAATGGAAATTCCTAGCCCTGTATGAAACCCCACACCGCCACTGGCAGACCTTGTGTGAAATGAGCACTGTCTCTTTAAGCTCCGGGACCTGCTACACTTAAGCAGTCTGCAGCCAAGGAAAAGTTCTGAAGTTAAACTCTCAGGAGCAAACATTTTCTACTTGTGAAGTAAACTCTGTTGAAAGACAGCAGACTATGGTCCCACCAGTAAAAACAGGAAAGTTTTCAGCCAGTGACAGCACTGCCTACAGACAAGAAAAAAAAAAAAAAAACTGTCACAGACTCACTTTATTAAACCATATGCTCATTGCCCTGTGAAGAAAGCAGGGTCACTAATTAGTTCATTCTGTGAAAGAAGCCCCTCCTGATCCCGTTGACTTTTGTCCCCCTGGTTAGCTCAAGCTATTTCTGTCATGCAACTTGAAAATCACTGGAGGGAAGAAGATCGCCATAACAACCGCTGAAATGATCTTGTGGAATGTGTCTAGTGGCACTGGAATAACCTGAATATGTGCTCCAGATGTGTCGGCTGTCACGGAAAAAGTAAACACATCTGATGGACAACGTATGACTGGATGGCCTCACAGTTGACTCCAGAGAGTTGGGATGGAGGGGAGGGAAAGGAAAGGAGGCAGGGAAATGGAGTCAAGGGCCAGGCAAGAGTCACCCTGTGGACCTGTGCAGCCTGGCAGGCTGAGAGGGGCGAGGACTGGGCTTGATTGTTCCATTTCTGTCCCTCCTCTGAGTGGCCTCTGTGGGACTGCTGCAGCCTCTGTGCATTTCTGTCTGGCACAGACTTGTGAGCTTTTGGGAGCAAACTGAAATATGAACTTCTAGGGGGAGGGGGAGAGGAAGAGGGGTTTCATGATGCTTGCTTCCTAAAGCTGGTGTGTCAATAGATGGTTTTATTTTTGTTAAGGCATTCTGCTTCTACATTCCCAGTCCCTTCTTGCAGAAATAAGTTGGCCTGTCGCCTTCACTATACTATAAGCAATACATTTTTCATGTTGCTGAAAAAAGCAAGCCTGAAGTTACATTTTCAAAATGGGTTTAAGTTGTCCCCTCAACACAGACAGGCCCCCATTTTATCCACCTTTCTCAAGGTGGATTGCTTTTAATAAGTAATAAATAATACCTATTTACAATTATTAACAGGATGTAGCTGTATTTCTAAGAAAAAGAAAACTTAAGGAAGTAATCTTGGTTATGCTTAGGGTTTCCTTCCTACCTGAAAAAAATAATAAAAAAAAAAAAAAGAAAAAAGAAAACAGAAAAAAAAAGAAAAAAGAAAAAAGAAAAAAGAAAAAAGAAAAAAGAAAAAAGAAAAAAGAAAAAAGAAAAAAGAAAAAAGCGGAGCTGGTTGACAGTTAAGAATATTTGTATTAAGACTATTTGTAATTTATGATCCCAATCTAAAAATCTTTAATTACCATGAACATACACAACATCTGCAAGGAAAAACATGCACCTGTATAAAGCACTTATGAAGATACCATAGAGAGTAAAATTGTCTGCCTGGGTCAACGAGGCTGTGGCATCAGGACCCCAGTACAACATAGTACTAAACTAGTGTTTTGCCATAATTTCACAGAGGCAGGAGTAATCTATAGGCAAAATATCAAGGAAACTTTCTTGAATTTGTTCTGTACAGTCAAGGTTGGCCCAGCACAAGATTTCAGACAGGAACACACACAACCTCTGCCTTTGGAAGAAGTACTCTATGTTCAGGCACTCTGGGGTTGGATAAAGAAAACTTACAGCTGGGGCCAATTCCCGTTAAACTCAAGTGAAATTAACATGTCATAGAAATTCCTTCATACATTCCATAATAAAAAGAGAGAGAAAATCAATTTTAAAAAAATTTAAAAAAATAAAAGTCACGTTATAAATGTTACAAACTCCAAAATACAGTCATAAAATAAATCCATATGTTCTTTTTAAAAATAGTTATCTATTTGTTTGATGGAAGACTTAAAAATAAAAATGTAAGCACTGCAAGTTATTAATTTTATAATCATGCCTCAATTATGAATTTACTAAAATAGTGCATATTGCCTGCTTCCTTATTGCTTCATTTATCTGGGTTCACAATCTCTCAGACAATCTAAATCTGGGAGAGAAAACCAAGTGTCAGCTCCCTCTTCCAAAAAACACATTCCAGAAATTTTATTACAAATGTATAGGAAACAGAATATAGCTAATTAGAGATAATTGCACTTACAAATGGCCTAACTTCAAACAATTCCCAGTGCTTGTTTGGTTAAAATGAAGCAGGTTTCAAAACTCAGCACTTTAATTAAACCTCGAGAAAAGATCTCATGGTGGCACTTCCAAGATGGCTGACACAAAGAGCTTACAAAAGTTTTGTCATTGTCTCTTTTTGAGTGAGATAACAGCAAATTTATGACAAAGAAACATTACCAGTCAACAGCAGTGAAAGTCATGGTGGACTAACCTTGATAAACAGCAAATTGGTAAATCTTCAGCAGGGTTCCCCCTTTCCATATTTAGGCACAGTTTAACAATATCACCCAGACAACTACAGAACTAATCATTTGGAAAGATGTATGGCAAGAAGACAAAGTTGCATCATTGCTGATCTTGCCACATAATCCTCCACATAAGGGGACCTCATTGAGAAACGACTGTAGACAGCCAAAAATGCGCCTTTCACAGGAAACTTTGCCTTTCAAGCAAATACAGCGAAACACTGCCAAACAGCAAGCCAAACAATGTAAAAGAACACAGTCTTATATTAGTTAACAACTATCAGAGAAAAAATACATAACTCAACTACAATAAAAATTTTAGAAATCTGTCTTAGGACTTTGTTTACCTTGTATTTTCTAATGTTAAATTAGAATCATCTTAACAAGATCTTAAGGCCCTAGATACTCTGCAGCCCTAATGGGATAGACTTCCACATTCCACAAGATAGAAAGGAATCACATCATTTTTTGTATAATCTGGAGTACTGGATACTAAGCATGGAATTTTTCTTCACTTAGCCTACATTCACTGAAAGTTAAAATAATCATAGTTACACCAAACAAGTTCTTTTGCTTATAATCAAAGAACTCTTCTCCTGGGTAAGAATGGAACCATGTATGCTTATGCCTGGAGTGTTTACTCCAGTGATTGACTGAACCAAATCCTAAGTGAAGACATGTAAGTCCTAAGTGAACCAAGTCCAAAGTGGGGAAAACCATATCTCCACAAATCTTGTTACTTAAATACATGTCTGGCTGCACACATTTTCCAGTATCAAAATGGTTATACAACAAAGACATACACAATTTCTGGGGACAAATTTAGTCTCTTGGTGTGGGCAGCCAATCTGTAAATCATAAAAGTGAAGGAATGACTCAGAAGTTAAGCAAAAAAATCCCCAACTCATTATACATCACCACAAAACAGTAATAGTTCATAAATCTTCAAAGTAAGCATAATGCAAAAGGAAAAAAAATTAAAAATTATCTCACATTGCCTTACTCAACTGTCATGACACTTTACTCGGCCTTGCTGATGTAGCTGTGAAGGTGTTGGCAATGGACAGGTTGCAGGGCTGGCTCTGTGAGGAAGAGGTCAAGGGTTGTCCTGTCCAACAGACCCACTGCAGAACACAGCTCAGCCCCTCAGCCAAGATGGTGGTACCCCAGGAGAAATACACTTAAGAGAGGGCAAAGCACACTGAACAGGGAGAGTAGGAAGGAAAAAAGACTAAGAAAAAGCAGAGCAAACTCCAAAGTTAGAGAAGGAAGTACAAGTAGTGCCCCAGGGCCAGATCTCCCTGCAGCTTAAGGGGCCATGCTGGAACAGATGATAATACTACAGTCTGCAAAGGGCCCCAGACCACAACAGGGGGATAATCCTTGGAGGAACTGTGGCCCATGGAGATGCCAGATTGCAGATGATTTTTCCTGAATGTCTGCAGCACATGAAAGCATTCATGCTGGAACAGTGGAAAACTGAGCAGAGGAGACCCATTACAGACTGACGATAAACCTCCCATTACCCATCCTCCTGCACTTCTTGTAGGGAGTAGGTAAGTCAGGAATGAAGAAACAATTGAGTAGCTGGGTTGGAGTTTGGCCCTTAATCAATGTCAACTCATCAAATCAACAAATGTAACAACCATCTCATGGACTGAACAAAGGACAAGAGAAGTGTGAGGTATCATTCATTCTACAGTTGGGCTATTTAGTCTTTACTAAACAATTCACAGAACCCATCTATCTAGGTAGCATTGTTCTGAATAAGCACATCTCATATCCTGCACAGTCATTATTGGCAATAATTTCTGCTTTTAACAAGCAGTGGAAAAGTCTTTCGATTAGTGGAATAGGATTAGTATGAATGAAAGTATCAGAGTAACTTTAAGTCTGGACTTTCAGTTCCATACTGCTAACATATTTTATGTTATACTTGAGCATGTTTTGGTAACCTCACTACCATCTTCATAATAAAACTGAGGTTACTATGCAAAAAGAATTTTTCCAAGGATTTTTACCTAACCAGAAGTAGCTTTCAGATAATGTTTAGAAGGTTGGGAAAAATTTAAATTGCTTTGTATAGACATTCTGCAGATAACCTATTTTTTTCTCTTCAGTTTTGGCATACATGCATTTAGTATAAAAAAAAAAAAAACATAAAGATGAATTGACTGAAAGTTTAATTAGGACAATGAAGTAAGAAAAATTACACTTCAAATAAAACATCTATTTTAATTAAGAGTTCAGAAGAAGCACTTGAGCATGCTGGAGGGGCACAGCAGCACACAGATGCTACTAAAGCAATGCTCTATCTGGTGAAGGAAACATTTTCCTGCACAGAAACTGCATTCATAGCTAGTAAAAGTATACATTCTTGCAACATCAATTAGGCCAACTAGGAAGATAGTCACATCTTACAAGTCCATAATATACTTTTTTCACATGGGATACAATTCAAAAAGTAATACTAATCTGAATGACATCTTCCGAGAAAAAATGGACATGTCCAGATCAGACATTACTGAAAACAGAGATCCACAAAGCACAAGAAGACTGTGCAGGTTCTAAGAAGCAACATATACAGTATGGCTTGGCAAAGTTCTGAGGACAGATATCAATCTCTTTTGAAGTTCTTGAGAGAAATTTGTATTCATATTAATGCACTGACACAAAATCTGCCATAATACTCTACTTTAGAGTATATTATATTGATTTAGGGACTATTTAGTTGTTGGACTGGTTTTATTTTAATTTACTCTGACTTTAATTCTATTCTTCTGCTCAAACCAAACCAAATGAAGACATTTGGTCCTGCCTGCACCTGTTGAATTTACTATGGTTCATTTTCCACTGATATAAATACCAAGACTTCAGGAAAGCACTTCTTCATTTAAAATAAATCCACTAATTTGGTTCATTCCTGCTGCCTTTTGTTTATTGACACCTGAAGTTTGCTCATCTCTCTCTCACAGATCATTTATCAGAGGGGATGCATCTGGAGTTCAGGCACTCCAAAATACTAAATATGAACAAGACATATTGTAGTCCTCTGCAGATCTTCAGAGTAAGTCTGATCCCTCATGGAGACAGATGTTTTTTTATCTCCAAATTAGGCACGGACTTCATTTTGCACAGGGGAAGGGCTTCATTTCACCATCTATCATGTTTCTGGAATCCTTACTTTCCAGTTCACACAGCACCAATCATGCTTCTGAGTCTTTTCACAACTGAATTTTTACTAGTATCACACGTCTAGCAGGTATTTTTGGGAATGGGAAAGGGGAACAAGTATAAATGGAGAGGATCAGACTCACCCTCACCTTTTGAGAGATTACTGATATGATACTAATTTTCATGGAGTAATACACAGAATAACCTCCCTATGTATGATACTGGACAAAAATATATCCTTTCAGCTTCAACAAAGCTCTTGAAAAATGAGGGTAATATAGCCGAAAACCAGAAAACCAAAAAAAAAAATAATTCTATTCAGTTACTGTGTCGGACAAGTTCTGGATAGCAGTTCTTTCAACCCTAGCAATCACACTAGGGACCTAGCTCACGGTGAACACAACTCGTCATCTACATGGGATTGTTTCCTCTTGATACAATCAGAGCAGATGAAAACCAGATGCTGGGGGTCTAGTTTGATGGGATTTTTGTTTTAGGGATTTTTGCACAACAAAAGTCATTCAGCTTTGTGAAGCTTAGAAATGCTCTCTTCCCAAGAGGCATAACTCAATAATACATTGCACACTAGCAAAAGACAACAGCACTGCCATACATACAGGTCTTTGAATATTTCCATCCAGATTTTTTACATGAGCATTAGAAGCAGATATTATATGCCCTCATATTTATACAAGGTAAATACACAGTGACAGGTATGGTCAGAATGTTTCAATGTTTCTCTACTTTTTTTTCCATGTTTTATAAAATATTTAAAAAAAAAACTAATAAATTTGCTTTAAAAATTGCATCATTGAGGTAAGCAAAATGTAAAGCACTACAAGTTAAAATGTTTCAAAGCAGATGCTGATAGAAGTTTCCTCTCTGCATATTAAAATATGTTCAGAAACTTAAAGCTGAGACAATGGATAACAGAGAGAAAACAGCAGCAGACTGAGTAATTTCTCATAAAACATATGTGTATTTTTGTTTGTGCCATATTCATAAGACCAGTGCTGCAAGAGCTCCTTTGGTTCTTCTAGGCTCTCAACTACGGAACTAAGACAAGGAATAGGCCACAATTCAAAAGCCAATCCCAGTTCTTCTAACTGAACCCATTCTGACATTCCACATTTACCTCAAAATCAAACCATATTTTTGCAAATTAAACTGAGTCCTTCTTTCCATACAGGACCTTGACTTATTCTCTCCTAAGAAGGACTGTAGTAGAAATAAAAATTACTACACATCTTAGTAATTACCTTTGAAGAAGCAAAAATAAATTAAAAGATTTCTTAATTGCAATAATTGATATTATCGATGCATTGGATTAATAATTTAAATATTAGAAAAATCTAACAGTGATAACAGTCTGCCACATGAACAGAAAATACTTCGGGTATTCACATTCAACTACATATTACAGACAACATCAACCACAGGCCAAAATTTCTTCTCTTGACACATGTTATTTTACATGGAAGAAAAGCAGGGTTTTTTCCCCAGCAGCATTTCTCTACTTGTTTTAGACAGCTTAATATTCTTATGTTCCTATAAACTACCAGTTAATTTACTGATAGAAAGGTTTCTGTTATTGTCAAATGATATTTACTCTGCCAATACTGCTACTACATGTTTCATTCTTTCATTCTGATTTTCTATATAGAAGCCTTGAAATATATTAATTGGACTTGTAAGGACTTGTAAACCTCTCTCAGATTTGTAGGCAAGCAGGAATTGCTTTCAGGCAAGGGACATTAATTTTTAAGAAATCTGGAACTTGTATTTTGAATTTTAGTCCTTGTGGCATGACAGGCCTCTCGAATACTGAATGAATGGAAGCAATGTAGAATGTATCCGAGCCTTCAGACCAGCTGCTCCATGGCCCTGTGTAACCACTACTGCTCGTAGTGTTGTCCTCATCGACAAGGTTTCTGTGACCAGAGGTGAAAACTGTCATGTCAGTTCCTCACTGCTAGTGCTCTGCAAACTTTGAGATAGAGATTTTAGATGAAAGACAGTTTTAAAAATCGGAAGTTTAGGGAGAAGACCATAAATACCTTGCCTGTCTGAAAGAAAGATAGAGCAATCACATCCAAAGTCACTTAAAGATAGGGACAAAAAAATCCCTTCACAGCAAGCAAAGGGAAAGAGGACATACCAATGAAGAGAAGAATGAATGACAGAGACAGAAGACGGATTCCCTGAATGGGGATATAGAAAAATATCCAGCCTCCTTTATTCCTCAGTGGCTGAGTAAGATGTACTTGTTTCTCAGACAGCTCTACCTCCAATACCTTTTCACATCACTAGAATAGCTGGCTTAATTTTCAAAATTAAGTGTTCAAATCAATGTGCAAGTGGAGAGTTGTAAAAAAGAACAGAAAGATAATAAAATTATTTAAGTTCAAGCAAGATAAATATTTTTTAAAAAACACCAAAATTCCATATATAAAGTATGCTTTTTTATACTGGCAAATAATTCTTTTTTTCCAAAAGAAATTAGGTTAATTTTTGCATATATTTGAAAAAGAAAACTGAAGTTTAAAAATCACTGAAAGATCTTACTTGCAGTACACTAATCTTTCTTAGCAAGCAATATTAACTCAGTTGTGACACATATAAAACTGGAATGCAGGACAGCATTATACTTTCCCTGGTCAGACTGACCCAGTCTTCTCCTTCCCTGAGCCCTTCTAAAAAATGCCAGCTGTGAAGAGGAAAGCGGAAGATAAAACTGTCTGACAAGACACTGGAAATATTTAAAAACACACCAAACATTTTGTTGTCAAAAACTTTCAAAGGAAGTGATTTAATTCACATTAATTTCAAAGATGCCACAAAGTAACAACCTTATTTGACAAAATCATGCTGCTCTCTTGCCACAGAACTAATAGATGGAAGGTTACATAATCAGTAAGTTATCTAAGAAACCTTTAATTGGAAAAAAACCCAAACTTAAATTTTACATAATGCGAGACAACCAATCATTTCCTTACTAAAAAAAAGAAAAAAAAAGAAAATAAAAGAAAAAGAAGGAAAAAAGAAAAAAAAGAAAAAAAAAAAAGGTTTCCCTGTAAAGCAATCCTTATTATAATAATACACCACTATTTTTTGATATAATGGAAAAAGAAATTAATATACATTTTGGAGAAATCCAAGCACTAGTGTTGTGTAAAACAATGATACACACTGTATTAAAGTAACAGTTTTTAAGGCACAACAGCATGTAGCTATGGAATTCCCATAAAAACGAGGTCTCATAATTTAACAAAGACCAAAATCAGAACACAGCCTGACAATACTGTAATCCATTGTTAGCATTAAATGCTCAGTCCTAAGACTTTAATTGCAACTACATGTGAAACTCTGAGACTTAAGGCTGGCAAAGTCTTCATTCAGCAGGCATAGACAAGGAGAACATATTTTATACATGCTGGTGTGTATAAATCATTGTTTGTTAGCCTACCTCTAAGCATGTTAGAAAAACCTACACATAATAGCAAGACTCCTTTCCTTCTGCATGTACCTAAGAATATTTATAGATACACAAAGACACATATATGTATACATACACACAAAGCACATGCAAACAGTTCTGCAAAGCAAAAGATGGAAGAAATGTTGATTTTCCCTCTAACTTTCATTCTTTCTTGCTGATAAAAATGCTGCTCTCTAGCTCCTTTTCTTTTTTTCCTTTTCTTAAAGTAAGGAACTGAAAACAGCATTCCAGGCCAACAGAACTTAGCCAAGCACTATGTACAGACACATTTTCTGGAAGTTCTGAACCACCAAACAAAATTTGCAGAAAGACAGCATGGCAACACAGGCCTTCATCTGAAGTGGAGATAGAGGCTACAGAATACTGTGATTAAAAGAAGTAGGCTATAATTACTATATATGCAGAGGTACAGTTCAAAAACACCTTCTCCCCAGGTTTAAAACAAACACACACAGATGTCAAGAAACAACCATGAGATGATGCACTTAAAATAGTAATATCTGTTTACAAATTCAAGTTCCTGCTTGGTGGAAACTTGATTTCTGCAACATGTCCCCAAGATACAATCTAATACTAAAACTTATCCTGCGGTAGGTCTACTTTCCAATTACTAGAAGTCAGCATACAAGGTATATAATTAGTTATGACACTGGGACAGGCATACATGTTTCAACACAGACAGAGCTCTGAACAAAGTTTTTGGCAGTATATGACAGAAGACTTAAATTGAAAGCTCAAAGGCAAGGTATAGTGTATTATAGAAAAACAAAAAAAATAAACCACCCTGTAACTTAAAAAGTTCTCACACCAAATGATTTTTAAAGGTATGAGCATATTCAGCTGAAACACCCTTCTTAAGCTGGAGAGAAAAAAAATATTGCCCTGAAGCACCAAAATGGGCTATATTACAAATTAAGAAAAAGAAACTCAATCCTTTGAATGGTTTCTTTTCTTTCAGTGAAAGGGTGTAATTCTTCCCTAAAGACTACATTATGACAAAACATTTATATAAATCAAAGAAGATTTCTTTAATGACTGTGGGCATGGGATCTTAAATCTGGGATGAAACACCAAATTCTATCAATTCTAAAATAAATTAGGCAAGGATTATACAAGTAGTACTTATCTTGGCATTAGAAAAGAAAAAAACAGAAAGAAAAGAGAAAAGAACATTACTGTCAAAGACGTATCATCAACATGCTTTCAAGCAGCAGTCCCTGGAAGGGCCTTAAGCACTAACTTCAGAATAAGTGAGCTCTGAGAAGTTCAATTAGGTACCTAGTTTCTAGATGTTTTCATTTAAGCAACCAACAAGACATCAAATGAGATATAATGGCAACGTCCATATAGATTAACCTTATGGATGTCTTATTTGATTCTATAGAAAGAATTAGACTTTGGCTAGTTTAAATAAGTTTCCTCAGATGTCTGAAAGTGTCTTCTTGCTCTGCCATGTTCCCTACAAACAATTACTTTGAACGCCGTTTTTTGAACAGGATGCCCATGATTACAGTTTTTGTAATAGAGAACACTGAACCTGTCTCTTTACATAAAATTCAAAGTCCATAAATTTATGATGCAGATATCTTGGAAAGCACACCTTAAGCTAAAACAATTGTAATTGATAGGCTTTTCCAGACTGAAATTAAGCTAATATTTGCATAACACACAGCAGTAATTTTTTCAGTGTTTTCCTGTGTTTAGAAAACAGCTTACATATCCTTGATACACAAACAAACCAGATACTCAATTTTGGTAACTCTCTTAAAGAACATAAGAGCATAACATCTTTAATTTCACACCCTTAGATAAACTTTAGGAAAAAAAACCACACTGCCTTTCTAAAATGAATGTAGTAATGCTACTTCCATCCTCTTAGATTAACATTAGAGAGATGATGCAGCACTGTTGGCAGAAATATTTCTTTTGTCAGCATATACCATGTCCTATCTAAACAAAATCTGACAATAACTTTTCCCTGCTTCAGATACCTAAGAAAAAACCTGGCCCTTGCCGAATACTTGGAAACAGTGTGCCTGTGATGTCACACACTACGTTCATATGAAGAAAGAAATAAATTCTTCAGAGACGTGAAGAGCATGCAGTATTAACTGTCTATTCCTTCTGAAGCAGAAAGAGTTAAATGTTTGTTTGCTGACAAGAATTGTGGTAATAGGGCTAATATATACGTCCCTTAAGATTAAACCATACAGGTCTTCCTCAGTTAGAACTAGTACTTTAGTTAGCACTTTGTACTTGTAGCTGTGGTTAACTACTTGTAGTTAACTACTTTCTGTAGTTAACTACAAAGTACTTTAGTACTTTAGTACTTTGTAGTTAAAACTACATCATCCCAGAAACAGTTTACTTAACAACCTGCATAGTAGCTGCGTGGGCCACATTCAGCACTAGTTCAGTTCATGAATATAACAAGAAGGAAAATAATCTAATTTTGGGGAAGAAAGAAACTAAGTTGGCAGCACATGAGCACACACAAAAGTATCAGCTTATACTTGCCTTCTCTAAATTGTGTCTGCCTCAGCCACTAGACCTTTACTTCTCAGTCTTACAAATAAAACATCAATTTTTGAAAACTATCTTCATCTCAATAGAAAGAAAATTTTATCTTGCATACTTTGTAGGCATTGATCCTGCATTCAAAAGGCACTAGTGCATTTCAAGCGCCATAAGTAAGTAATAGCATAATGCTAGTATGTATAAATATGAAGATACTACAATTTAGTGCACTCCAGAGCTACAGTGAACTTCAGAAAACCACATAATAACATAAAGCATTGCACTAATAAACCAGACAAAGTTTTTTCTAAGAAACGTTGGAACAGTTGGTTGTATCTGTGAAAGGTTAATCTGTGAGGTTCCTTACAATCCAGTATTCTGTGACTATGAAGTTCATTCACAGATTTTGCCCTAAGAGAGACATGTATTTTTCAAATATTACGGTATACTATAGAATTACATTTTATTCCTTCACAATTAACATATGAATACATGCTACAGATGCTAATATGCAGGCCATACATTTAATGATATGCATTCAGTTGAGGGGTTTTTAACTCTGCAACTATCACTTACAATATAATTGCTTCCCTATTTCAGTTCTTACAGGTTGCCACACTAGAAGGATTACTGGACTTCTTTTCCAAACAATGTTTTTTTTCTCAGTTCTGTGGAGTTTTAGATAATTAGCATGGTGACTCAGATACTATTCATGTCTTTAGCATGACATTAAAAAAGCCTCTTGAAAATATACCATGATTCAAGCTATCACAACTCCATCAGAACACAGTGCTAATAGCACAGCCCTGCTGTTTTCCAGCTCTCATAATTATGACCGGACACTAAACTCATGAAAGCTAAAGGCAAAACACCCATGAACTATTAGAAAATAATTACACAAAGAAAGAACCATCAGGTGACCAGGATACACTCACCGTGTATGAGTTAGCTTGTAGCACCTTATCACCTAGACTTACCAGCACTGAAAGTGAGGTAAAAACTACATATAATCAGGATGGTACAAATCAGCTGACAAACTTTCACTTCCTACTGAAGGTTACCTTATAGTAGCAGTATTCCGTAGGTATGGTCACAAGAACCAGGAACTTAGAAAGGCAAAAGTCTTTTTCAAGTCAATGTGAGATCTGGTAGTGACTGGTACTGCTGAGGGGGGGATCTGTTCCATCAGTTCACTCTAAATAAACTCCAGATGAAGTTTCTTCACTCCTGAACTGTCACAATATATGCCATGTTTCTTTATGAGTAAGGTCCTAGAATGATATCCGGCTTAGGTCTATAATCCAAGTTTGTAATATATATTCTTGAAATTTTGGGATGAAATTTCAATAAGTTAGATAAGAGAGGTTTTAAGTACTGAAGGCCAACAATGAATATAGCACAAACCATCTAACAGAACACTCAGTACTTCCACTGAAATTATCTAATACCTCAAAGTCACCAACTTCCACCTTGCCTGAAATGAGTTCAGTTTCAAAATGGACACCTGTGTCCATTTGCATACCTATCCCTGTGACTGGCAATAGTGCAATTACATGAATAGTAGTAAAATAAGCTATCTGTAAGTAGCATGGCTTAATTTCAGCTGAGCTTCCACTACCCTTCATATAACTTATTAACATCTATGCTTTCTCCCACTGTGGCACTGCATCTTGTCAACACCTGGTACTTCCCATTATTTTATGTGTAGCCTCTGATTTTCCCCAAGACTATTTCATAAGGAACAGCAAGTTCCTAAAATTTTCAGAGTCCTGAAGCTTTCTCACAGAAAATACAGATATACTTCCTATAACATAACAAAAAGTAACAAATCATGCAGCATATGAAAACGTTCCCATGACAATACAATCACAGTGTATTTCAATGTACATTTATAACAGCAATAGAACCCAAGATAAAAGGAGTGAAGATCCTCTTTTGCAAGGCAATGTAATGCCAGACCAGTTTTCATTATTCTTCTTTTATAATGTATAACAAAAGTCACAATGTTATCCTTTTTTATGAAATATTGCCATCATAAATGGAAGTCATCAGATTTCTTAAAGGAGATCCTGAAATTAGGCAAAAATCTACACGGATTCTTCTATAAATCCCATTCAACACTGCTTTCAAGACAAAATGGATATTTTGTATCTTGTGGATACAAGAGCTGGCCCGTCACAAAATTAGAGATATGAGCAGCTTGGTTGTGAGCAGGTATTACTATAATATGATAATGAGAGATATATATATATAGATATAGATATAGATATAGATATAGATATAGATATATATACTATATAATATACCATATTGTATAGTATAACTATAAGACACAGGATCACAATGCTGGCTTTGGTTTAAGTAATGATTATGGAAACATATTCAAATCACAGAGTAAGACAACTGTGTATCTCAAAGGAAACTCAGTGCATTGTATGAGAATATTGAGAAAGATTTATAATATACAGAAAAGATAAGAAAGCTGGAGAATAAAGAAAATAAAATAAGAAATGCAAAACTCCAAACAGAAACCAACCAGTGTTTGCTAAAATGTACTCCTAAGATTAAAGAAATATTTGGTTTCCGTTTCAACAGTGCAGTCGTTTTCACAGATAATTTTTAGAATTTATGCGTATCTTACCTTTACTCAAGTACCAGAACTACCCAAAAAGCTTTCCTGGTAGCAAAAATTTCAGTCCAGTAAAAAAATGATGCATTTATACACATATTAATATGTACATATATCTGAATCAAAATCACAAAATTGATTGGTAAGGTTGGAAGGGACCACCAAAGAGGTCATCTGCTCTAACCTGCCTGCTCAAGCATGGTTGTCTCAGAGCACATGGCACAGAATTGCATCCTGATGGTTATGGAATATCTCCAATAGGGAGACTCCATAATATTGCTGGCCAGTCTATGCCAGTGTTCAGTCACTGCAAAATAAAGAATTACTTCCTCATGTCCAGGTGGAACTTCCTGTGCATCAGTGTCTGCCTATTCCCCTTCATCTTATTCCTTGGCAGCACCAACTGGAGCCTGAATCCATAATTTTGACACCCTCATTTCAGATACTTGCAAGATAAGGTCCCCACTCAGTTGTCTCTTCTCAAGGCTGAACAGGCCCAGGTCCCTCAACCTTTCCTGGTAAACAGATGCTCTATCCCTTAATCATCTTTGTCACCCTCTACTGGACCCATTCCAGCAGCTCCACGTCTCTCTTGCACTGAGGATCCCAGAACTGAGATCCCAGAATGTAGAGCCCGAGATGTGCTTTCCTGGGGCTAAGTCCAGGGGGAATATCTGAATGCATGTATGTATGTAAGTACTGAGAGCATAAAATGTATATATGTATTTTTGTGTATATTTCTATATTAATGAGTTTATAAGGAAACACTGTGTGTGTATTTACCGTAATATATTGTCTAGATACATACCTACACACATATAATGAGGGAAGTTGCAGCAGAATTTATGAAAGTTTTTCTTTCCACTCCATCTGCAGCTCATCTTTCTATACTGGCCACTGGTCAGTTTTTAACAAAGTACTAAATTGCTTTTTGAAATAAATTTGCATTTAATTTAAACATCAAATCAAAATCATTCTTTCAACATGTAAAACAAAGAAACATATATATTTAGTACTAGCAAGGGCCCTCTCTCAATGCGTCTGAAATGTTCTAGCCACATTGGAACACACTTGGAGTTTTAAGGAGATGAGACAGGAATTTCTAAGGCTGTCACAACCAACAGGGAGACACCAGAGAAATATCTAGTGGAAATTTAGGGGTGCTCCTCTAAGAAGGTTACTTGGCCAGCAATCTAGCTCAAGTGTGTCTACACCAATGCATGCAGTATGGGCAGCAAACAGAAGCAGCTGGAAGCCACCATGCTGCTAGAAAGTTATGACCAAGAAGCCATTCCAGAAATCTGGTGGGATGAATCCCATTACTGGACCCTCTGGCAAACTGCCCTCAGGGACAAGGAAGCAGAACAGAGCTAGCAGATCTTTAACAAAGTCTTCCATAGACCTAGAAATCCCCAGGAACAAGAATTAAGGCAAAGAAGTCAAGACGTAGTATGGTAGAATAGGGAACTCTTGGTCAAACTAAAGGCAGGAAGGAAATGCATAGGCAGTGAAGCAGGGACACGTCTTCTTCCTGGGAAGAGCACTTGGGTGCTTCCCAGTTGTGTAGAGATGGGGTGAAGAATATCAAAGTGAAAGCTCACCTTGGCAAAGTACACAGATAATCACAAAGGCTTCTACAGGTATGTTAACCAGAATGGGAAGGACAGAGAAGGCATACCCACTCTAACAAACAAGCTGGAAAACTGGTAGGAACGAATGAGAAGAAAGCTGAGGTACTCAACAACTTTTTGCCTCAGTCTTCACGGGCAACCTCTCTTCTTGCACGTCTTGAGTGGACGGATCTCACAACAGGGATTGCAGGAGCAAAGTGCTTCCCATTCTAAGAGAAGATCATGTTTGTGACCATCTGAGGATAGTTCTATGGGACCTGATGAGAGCATCCCATAGTCATGAGGAAATTGACTGATGCAATTGCTGAGCCATACTTCATGATATTTGAAAAGTCACGGCAGCCAGAGGAAGTCTCAGGTGACTGGAAAGAGGGAAACATTGGATCCATGTTTAAAAGGCCAGAAAGAAGGACCCTGGCAATGCCTGACCTGTCATCTTCCCTCTCTGTCTGGGAAGATCATGGAACAGATCCTTCCCAGAAGCTCTGCAAAGGCACATGGAGGTCAGGGAGGGGATTCGAGACAACCTGCACTACTCCATCAAGGGAAAATCTTGCCTGACCAACCCAGTGGTCTTCCCTGATGAATGACTACATAAGCAGACAAGGGAAGGGCAATATATGTCATTTATCTGGACTTCACATAAGGCATCTGACACTATTTCCCACAATATCCTTTTCTCTGAATTGAGGAGATATGGATTTGGTGGATGGACTGTTTGGTGGACAAGGTCAATAAGGTAAATAAGGTGGATGATTGCATTCAGAGGGAAGTGGTCAATGGCTCAGCATCCCAATAGACACCAGTGACAAGTGGTACCCCTCAAGAGACTGTACTGGGATCAGTGTTATTTAATGTCTTCAGTCATTAAATCAGTGACTTCAACCAATGGCACACACAGAGGAATCAAGTAAGTCTGAAGATGATACCAAAGCTGAGTGGTGTGATTGACACAACTGAAGGTAAAGATGCCATCCAGAGGATCCTGGACAAGCTTAGAGAGTGGGTCCATGGCAATCTCATGAGGCTCAATAAGGCCAAGAGCAAAGTGCTGCACCTGTGTCAGGGTAAGCCCTGGTGCCAAGACAGGTGAGAGAATTAAGGAAAGAGAGCAGCCTTGAAAGTGACTTGGGGGACTTACATGGATGAAAAGCTGGACATGAACTGGCAATGTGTGTTTGCGTTCCAAGAAACCAACTGTGTCCTGGGCTGCATCCAGAGCAGTGTGGGCAGCAGGGCCAGGGAGGGGATTCTGCCCCTCTGCTCTGCTCTGCTGAGACCCCACCTGCAGTGCTGCATCAGCTCTGGGGTCCCAGCACAGGAAGGACATGGAACTGTTGGAGAGAGTCCAGAGGAAGCCACCAAGATAATCAGAGGGATGGAGCAGCTCTCCTCTGAGGAAAGGCTGATAGAATTAGGGTAGTTCAGCCTGAAGAAGAATTGTGGCCTTCCAGCACCTACAGGGAGCTTATAACAAAGATTAAGAGGCACTTTTCGCATACAAATGTTAGGGGAATGGCCTCTAATTGAAAGGGAATAGGTTTAGATTATGTATTAAGGAGAAATTTCTTACTGTGAGGCACTGGAACAGCTTGTCCAGGCAATCTGTGGATGTCCTACCCCTGAAAGTGTTCAAGGCCAGGCTGGATGGGGTTTTGAGCAATCTGGTCTAGAGAAAGGTGCCCCTGCCCATGGTGGGGGAGGTTGTAACCAGACAATCTTCAGGGTCTCTTCCATCCCAAACCATTCCATGAGTTTATGATTTTGCTTGCTATAAGCTAAATTTGTCCTCCTTTGCTATAAACTTATCACAACAGGAGCAAAAGCAATTCTAAAAACTGATAGAATAAAACTGAAGTCTGAAGGTGAATAGCTGTATCACTCACATCCCTGAGGCTCAACACTATAAAGGTGAGGACAAGAGTAGGTCTCTTGACCCCACCACTGACAGAGTTTCTCTCTTGCAACTTTTTGATCTACTGTAATTAGATTCTTCATGAATGTGGCAACTGCTACACAAGAAGAGTGACTTTTTCTGACCCTCCATGTTTGATAATGGGAGGACAGTAACTGCCTTTGTGCTCCACAGGTTTATCTAACATACTCACAAATGCTCTGTAGAACCTAGAGGCTTCCAAATACTGCATGGAACTCAGCTATTACACAAAACTCATCCCACAATACTTCCCACACCTGTGAATCATTTATCAGGAAAAGGACCATGAAATTCCACATACAAGTGAAGTCGTGCACAGTTGGAAAGAGGCAAGCCTCTTGTCCTGCTGCTAGGGTGACTAGAGATAGAAGCCTGTCAGGCTCTTCCAGCATTATACTATCAGTCTCACCCATCTCCTTCCCTGCTGTCACCAGCATCACAGAGCCTATTATTCACCCCTTATTTTTAAAAGACTACTACTAGAGTATTCACAAAGGCTGTCCATCAATCTACAGGAGATGATGAACAATTTCTTCCCATTTTCTGAACCCCAAGCCAAACCACAAAGAACAAACAGATCACTCCCATCCCTGCTACTGTCATACTGACCCCACCATTGAAAAAGTGTCTGCTCAGGAATTGAAGAAATTTTTGCTTATGAAGAATCGTCTGATATCCTAAATCATTTAAATATACCAGCTGATAAAATAAAAACTGATACACCAACTGATACACAAACTAATACAAGTTTCATGCAGATAAGAGGAAATTGAGAAGATTGTAATTTATATTCCAACAGCAAAAGTTTAAAAAGAAGCATAGTTTAAGTAAAGGAATAGAAACCTTTAAGTCACACCACTTAGCTGCTATTGCTTCCTGTTCCTATTTCACTTTCCTTCTGTCTTACCACGTGAATTACATTAGCTTAAATTCTCTTAGAAGCTTTTAGTTACATAACATACATGATTTTACACATTGCTTTCTAATATTTCCACCAAAGTGAGAGAAAAATCTTAATGCCAGTTTGTGTACTGAAAAACATAAATTACTCGGCCTCTTCACATTGGTTATATAATCACTTAGCCAACTGGCTTGTATTGTCATTTATTTCGATCAGGCATGTTTCATGGGATATCAGAAGCAAGGTATCTTCAAAACCTGGCTCAAAAATACAGCTGGTAACTGAAATACAGTCATAGCCTAGCACAAAAGTTGAAAGTATGCACTTCTACTTCTATAGTATTTGCTATTTTTTTCTAATTCTTAGCATCTCTATCAAAACACTTTCCAAAATGCTCTCCAGGATTCTGTACAGAATCTCATTCTGGAGACCTAAGTATTATCAGTAGACTGTGGAAGCATATAATTGGCATCAGAACAGTATAAAAACACCACTCAACTGTATTTTAGACTATAAATTACTGTCCATAATAATAACTTTTCAAACATACAGATGGGGTATATGCCCATTTTACTACTATTAGGAATATACCTGCATCTGCACAGTGAGATAAAAAAACCCTTCTTTAATAAAATTGGCACACTGCCACAACAAAGTCAACGGAGTTAGGCCAGTAAGAGTCTATCAAAACAACTACAAAATTAATTACTTAGCAATGAAATTTCACATGTCTTAACAATAAAGGGCAAAAAAGCACTTTCAGGAAAATATTTCCCTTAGCTCAAAAATGGCACTAATCAGGGGTTCCAAATTAATTTACCTTAAATTTATTATACCTCAATTCAATTTCAAAGTAGTTTTATTGCAAAAAAGTCACCAGGCTAGTTACAGTAAAGAGAAGTGGTTCATCATGCTGAGCACATCTTTCTAAATGTCAAATGCTACATTTCAACAGGAAAATTTATTTGATTCCTAACTGGCCCTTTCATCTTTGATTTGGAAACCATGTACTAAGTTTTAGACTCATCAAAGCTGAAATCAGCCTAGTAATGAAAGGATGTTTTAAACCAAGGGCACTTTTATATTTGTTCCAGATTATGTCTGAAGATTTATATTTCATTTAAATATTTGTCTCATTCAAATCACGAAATACAAAAGTTTCTCTTCTAATTTCAGCAAAGTGGAATTAAATATCAGCATTGAAAATGTTTCCAGTGTTTGAACAAGAAAAATAGAAAGACTATTTTTCTGAATTTTCTTTTAAACACATTTTTCTTCAGATGCACTTGTTCCTACCATCAACTATTATACTGCTGGTCACTTTGGATTCTATGTTCTGAATTAAAGCAAAAGGTCTAGTCAGGCTTTACTTCTTTAATATCAAAAATATAAAGAATTAAAAAGCAGAGAATTCCTATTAATAAACTATGACCTCTCATACTTTCAGATGATGCTAATCTAAAATGTTTATCTACAATAAGGAAGTTTTAAAGAATTTTCCTGTAGCCCACTAGATTTATAATCCTCAAAATCCTCTTAGCATGCTACGAAAAGTGCAAAGGAGGTGACTAGGCTTTATTCAACAGTTTCATAAAACTTTAACTCCACTGGTTTCAGTGCTTTACTCTCACTTCCAACCTTGCTGTGAATAGAAGTAATATGAGACCCTAATGTTTTAACATAGAAGAAGAATTATTAAAATTATAATTGAACTATAAATCTGTAGGTTTAATTTTGTTTTGGTAAAAATCTCCTTATGAAAGTCATATGAAGTTATACATCATGTTGTTATAATGCTACTGATAAAAATGTAACTAAAATGCATTCTAAAAGGTCAACTATAGGGAAGTCAGGAATAAGCATGCATTTTTTGCTATTATTTAATCTGAGAGCTCAGAGTTCAGTTAGATTAGGTTAACAGGATAAGATGGGCTTCAGGAAACTACAGAATCAAAATGAATGTGAATATGGCATTGGATTAAATGGAGGGCATGCCTAAGTAGAATGAGGAAGTTTTGTCACAGCTAGCAATTTTGTCTCTTTGGGTAGCAAATGTAGAATAAACTATTTAGATGTACCTAGATATTCTCAGCCAGATTTATGCCTCAGAAAAGACCACGATAAATGCTTTTACAAAATCAGAAGTGAACTTAAGAGCAATATTTCAAAATGCATTTCAATTAGTATTTGCTATTTTTTTTTTTTTTCCCCCCAGGTAATTTGAAAGATCTGCAGGTTTTGATCCAAAACCAAGTAAATAGAAGCAACAGTGATAAAGTGTATTATTGAGGACAATTTCAAGTACACTTTAGCCTGGCAGCTTAAAAAGTGAAAAGCAACACATTTTTAAGTCATAGGAAACATTTCTTCTTTGTAAATGGCACTTAAATGAAACTAACATGATTGACAAGTACCTTGCAAACAAGCCTTGGCAACACTTAGTGCAAATCCATCTCTTTACTGTTTTAAGAGAAATTCCTTCACAACTGTTTGTCTTTGCAATCACTCCTACAAAGCTCATTAGTGCCAGCCTCGGTTTATCCCCCATGTTGTGCATTTATCTCTGGGATGCATTATCAACATGTGGCACATGTCCTTGACATGCACAGAAGAGTTGCACCCCAGGATAGCAGCATGCATGACAATAGTGTTGACTCTTACTCCTTTATGGTTGCTGGGATGTAACCGAGAAATCTAATAACTGTGACAGTAGGCCTTTAGGTTTCTCCTTGCCTTTCCAGACAGTGAAGCTGCACAGACACTAATGAAAGGTTAAATGAATAGGAATAGCTGACAAGAGGTACAATAAAGAAGGGACTTGGTAATCCACAGACACTGAGCAGAGATCTTTGGCTCAAGCCGAGAAAGGACAGCACATCGTCGAGTCACAATATTTAAAACAGCTTGCTATACACAGAGGCTTTTGTGTCTGGGTACATGTCTGGCTTTGGAAGAAAAAAAAAGATACTGAAAAGAAATTTCAGCATGGGGCACTTTGGCAAATGTCAGGTCACAAAAAGGGAAAAATGTTTTTTGTTTGCTGTTACATCTTTGTATTCAACAGTAAAGAATATTGACTAAGAGCACAAATCAAAAGTTCCAAAAATAATACATATTTGACAAATATAATGAAGTTGCAACACTAATTCAGTGTGATTCCAGCTGACAGCATGATGGGTGCTGTACATACACCCAAATTCATTTACAGCTGATAACAGTTAATAATATACTTTGCATGCCCTTTAAAACTTGCCATAGCTGAAGATTTTTCTAACAGGCCTAGTTTCTATAGTTTTATATGCACCAGAACGGCAGACCTAACCAACTGCAATACTCTGCAAAAACATAGCTGAACTTCCAGACAGTGCACCAGACCATGGTGACTTAAAAACTTTTTAGTGGTTAGCTTATGGCATTTTGATTTCACTTGGCTTGTGACTTACAAATCAGCATTATGAACATTCTGGGTTTTGTAATGAAAAAATAATTGTAATGCCCAGAGTGGTTTTAAAACTTCTCTTCTTAGAGTTTTTTAGAAAAATGTGATTTATGTACATAGTTGGACATTAAAAAAATTTAAAGAAACAGAAAGAACTCTCTGAAGTAACAAATCAGAAGCAAATCTGATCGTTACCTGAATTTGTGTGAGTTCTTTTTACATAAAATATTTCAAGAGAAAAGTACTGAAATGAAAAATACTGAGATGCTGCAGATGAAAAGAATTCTCTCTCAAAATCCTTGATTTACCTGGAATAATAGAAAAAAAAGTATTTACATATCTATCTGGAGTATAAAGTATACATATTTATAGTATGTGGTGAGAGTATTATGGGAAGATTCTAAATGAGAGAACCTCTTTGAACAACCACATTAAATTACAGCAGAACTCCTGAGTGTACTAAGATTCTAATAATCAACAAATAAAGAGTTTTACTAGCACAGCACATAATGAGAGCTACTGTGTGAGAGATAAAGGAGACAAATCTGGTACTTTATCTCACTGGATAATATAATTTACTGAAAAGGTAAATAAGTTTGTCCAAAGTAATACTTATAAAAGCTGCCATATAAATACTAAGCAGCAATTATGATCAATGCATTTTTAGAAAAAATATGTCAGAATTTAGGTGGGATGAAACTGACACAAAATACAAGGTTTAGACAGATGCTTTTTATTAAGCCATGTTAAATGCTTTTCTTCTAAATTAAGTACAAATTCCTGGCTAGATTAGGAAGTGATACACATTTCCAAAATGACAGATATACTCTATTTGTTTTGTATTTTATGAGGAATCTTTTGTATTTCCAGACATGTACATTTTTTTCCTAACTCATACTAATAGTAGACATTAAATCAAATTAAATGACTAAATAAAAAGTTCTGTGCAAACCTGCAGGCTGAGAGTCAGGACTCTCACTAAACAACATTCAGCGATGAAAAGACTTCACATTCTAGTGACAGTGTCCAAAGTGCAAAAGGGAAAGGGACACTGCCAGAAACGCCCATCTCTGAGACGAAAGAAAAATAAATTTGGTTTTTGTACAAAATCCAATGTTTTACTTGGACTTGTTTTAATGTAATTGCTTTGCTGTTGGTCATTTCTGCTTTGTTTGAAATTCACAAGATCTGTAGTCAGCCACAAATCCTACTGACATACACAGATACATAACACAGAATAAAGCCACCTCAAAGTCTAATTTCTAGATCTTTGGCTCTGAAAAAAAAAAGTAGTAATCAGCCCTCCCTTACTCAGAATATTTTTCCCCTATTTCTTACCTATGGCATATCTAATAAAATCTGGAAGCTCCCTCTAGCTCTCCAGAGCAGCTTAACTGACCAATGATCCTTTACAGTTCCTTTCCATTTTCAAAAGCAATACTGAGAGAGAGGGTGAGAGCAGTATTTCCCTTACATAATACGTGTTCTTGTTTCCATTCAGCAGTGTTTTTAATTCTACAACTTGAAAGGATGTGGATTATATGTGAGAACATCTGCTATGAAATACAGAAAGTTAAATACTGCTTACTCTTGTGCAGCGTACTAAAGACCCTCTTAATCATTTCCAACTTACACTTTATTTACCAAATTCTGGTTTGAAATCTTACATTGTTTGACAACCTAGCCATGTATGCATTGAAACACACACACACAGACAAACACACCTCCATTCCACCTTCCAATTACCAAGTGCAAAATCACATGTGACAGATAATACTGTAGTCCCATTTAGATCCCAGATTTTAAGTACAGAAGGTTAGTTAAAATCAATTTGTTGGCATATGCTGGTTTTCCAGAAAACCAGTAATGCCAGTGGTAATTTGCTGACTATATTTTCACCTACCATAATATTTACACATACCATTTGTAATGGCCTTTATTGTTTAATCTCCACTGCATTTCAGTATTGGATACTACAGAATTACAGTTATTTAGCAGGCTATAAATAACGTAGTTGGCATGTGCAATTGATATTTAAAATGTCTTACAACAACTGTAAAAGCCTCATTACAGACTAGCAAATCATTTCTAACAAGCAAGTTCAACTGACAAACACCAAAGTAAACCTGCAGTCTATGCTGCAAGCATGTTTGTTTTATTTAAATGATACACGTTTAATGCAGTGTGCAATGGACCATCGGTACAAACTTTATTAAATGAGAAAGCGAAGTTCCAAAGTAATACGGTAACTGTGAAGATTTTGAAAATAAAACTGTAGTATTAAAAATAAAAGGAATTCTCAGTAACAACAGAAAGAACAGCTTACTTTCCCCTCCCCCCTCTATGAGCTAGTGTCCAATTTCTTCTTTTCTGAAGAGCTGTATTATCCAACTTAAGTTGCTCTGCTAATTTCAGTCCCACAAGGACTAACTTGGAAGGCAAAAAAGTACTAGAAAAGATCAATTTGCTGGGAAAGATCAAATGAGAAAACTGTGGGGACAGCACCAGGTCACAGTATGAAGAACTAAGCAGACCTGTTCTTCATTAACTTAAGCTCTCTTGGGATGTCACACACTACCTGTCCATAGGCTTATTGAACTGCCTAACCCTCATCTCTGTACCATTCTTCTGGGCCCAAGTGAATCATATCCTGCTGCTGACAAGTTAGCAGGGGACTGCGGCTGCAACATGAAAGTACTTTTCTTTCTTGTCTAAATCAGGCAGATTTTTGAAAAGAGGACACAGCACTGACTCGTGACATGGCAAGATGAAATGAGAGGTCTGGGCTGGTCTTCGAGCTGTGTAGATAAAAGTAATCAAATGACACTCCTGGAATGCAAATTGGCATTCTTGACTGCAGCAATTGCACAACCATGAAACATCTCTGACAGCAAGCAAGATTAGGACAAAATGTTATGTAAAGCACTGAACTCAAAAACTCACTAGAAAATTCAAACTGTAACATTTACATTTTAATATAGCGATAGCCATCTCTGCTTTTGTCTATTTCTTTACTTTGTTTACTGCAATTGCATACTCGTCTTTCTCAAATGCCTCAAAAATAAAAATGTAATGCAATTAAAGGCATAGATCTGCTCCTAAAAGTTTTTTCCCCTAAAATGTCACACTGTTGTATTTTTCAGAAAACAGAGTACCAAGGCAGGGCTTTTCTATTACACGTGCAAGATGTGTGCTTAAGAAACACCTTCACAATCCTAGGTCTTAAAAGCAATTTCAAAATTTGCTCATGACAAATAGTTTATAATTTACACTTAGACTTTTTTACATGTGGATTACCTAAAGATGACTAATTTGAAATATTTAGTAAATTTTAAAATTCATGTGCTTTAGGATTTTAAAACAGAACATACATAGAGCTAGTTGGCTCATTAATACTGGACAGTTTAAAATGAAACTACAGTGTATCAGAGAGCACATATGCCCCATTAAATTTCAGATTAGAAAATCCTGCCATTTTTAAGGGCAAGGAAAGTTAGACATACTTTTGCAGGAACTCAGTATTCTTGTGCAAATATGCTGATCAGTCTTATTAAATATTACTGTCTGAAATGAACTCAGTAATTAAACTGTGAACATATGTACTCTGAAGCTATGATAAAAATGCTACCCGTTTTATAATTTGTCTACAGAGATGAGTTATAATATAGAAGGGGAAATGGAATATAGTGAGAAATATAAACCAAATTCCACTAAAAAAAATTTTCAACAACTACTATATACAGCTAACATATAGATCAAGAAAAGAAATAAGTAATATTCTGCTTTGATATCATACTTAAAAAATGGCTTCACGCCATTTTAACCATAAGACACGCAAAAAAGACGCTTGTTGCCACTTTAATCCTGGGTACACCAGATTACTACATGATGTCTTTTGTGCATCAATTTTACAACAGCTTGACTCTAGGGTAAATGGGAACCATCATAAATCGCATGCTGCTTTCAAAACCACTTTAATTTCTGTCAGTGTTACTGTAACCACAGTCCTGGGCGCATGCTGCTTTTTCCCCCTCCTTTTTTTTTTCTTTTTTTTTTTTTTTGTTGTCTACATTTGACAGTTGCATCTCCTACACTCCAATTGTGGCTTTGATCACTGAAACAAGACATGTCATGTTAGGGAGAGAAGGGAAAAACACAAACCCTCCATCGTAAACTCCATTCACACAGACATTCTCTATCTACAGTTTGAGAACTGTACATACATACATACACGTATGCATGCAGAAACATACACATATATAAGTAGACAGAGATATATACACACACTTGTGTGTGTGTATGTATGTGTATATTCAAGGCACACAAGACAGCCCTGTAACATCCCTGGAGTGAGGTGACAAAAGCTGACTGAAAGCAGAGCAGTAGTCAAACAGGGACTGGAAACATACTACTTCATTGAATATGGGATGACCACCGTTCATCACCAGCTGAGGTCGATCCATGTGTTAACGTGAACAGTTATCATTCTGCATGTTAAGTGTAGTCACGGCTTAAATGAGCTTGTCTTTCGCAGCCGTTTAACCTATCCTCACATCACAACCCAGACAAACCGACTTCAGTTAAATGAGGTCCTTGGCCACTTCGACTTTTAATTTTTAAATCAAAAGTCCAAACCCTGCTTTGCAGAACCCCCAGAACCCCTACTGTAAAGGAGACGTGCGTGTGCACAGCACATGAAATAAGCAGTAAAAAACTTCTTCAAAGTTGGTTTTTAAGGGGCTCCACCTTCTCCTTTACAGTTAGGGCATCAGCATAATTCTCCAAGTTCTGTTAGCAATCGCTGATTGGAGAGGTGCAAACTGCAAGCACATGCACAACAAAAAAAGAGTTTCGGAGGGAAGCTGGATTTACACTCCTGTCTCCCTGCCCCAGGCGATGTTTCACACGCGAACACAGAGCTCCTTCCCGCTCTCAAAGGTTACCTTTACATTGTGTGCAAACCGTACTCATTTCCGAGCAGAAGGTGGTGGCCAAAATAGATCAGACCACCGTAGGTCCGACTCAACCCCACTCCACCTTCACCCTCCCGCCCTCCATCCGCAAACACTTTTTTTTTTTACACTAGCTCCTCATCTTTACTGAAAGGAAGGAGGCGGTAAAAAGCATGTGGCCGTCCAATTCAACCCCCCAAACTCACTAAAAGTTTAGCACAACCTCTTAGAGCCCTTTCCCCCCCCCCCCCCCCCCCCAATCCACGCAGCAGAGAGCTGATATATTTATTTATTATCTCCCTACTTCGCCTTGCTTGTTTCTTTGAAGGCTGAAACACACCGGTAGCAAGCAGGGCTGCTTGTGTTACTGCACAATTTATTAATCAAATCAAACCAAAGTAAAGGCTAGAATGAAAACGAAAGGCTGCTGGAAACTTCTTACCATCTCTGCATGCTGGTTGTCAAGTGCACCCCCTGTCTCTCGATCTCCTCTCAGCGGCAGTGCCTGCACCCTTCTTTAGCCTCTGGGCTCTCAGCACTACACTCTCTCTCTTTCCCCCCTTCCCTTTCTCCTTCCTTCTCCCCCCCACCCCCCCCCCCAGGTGACTTGAAGTAAAAATGGAGATTTAAAAAAATACTTTTATCCTCTCAAAAAAAAAAAAAAGAAAATTAAATGGAAATAAAAACCCAAACCAAAACAAAAACCCGCGCAACTAACCAACACAAAAAAAAAAAAAAAAATGGAAAGAAAAGAGAAGAAAACGAGCAGCTGCAGCAGCAGCGACAGTCTCTTTCTCCCCCCCCTCCCCCCCACCCTCTCTCTCTCTGACTCTCTCAAAACTTCAGCCCCCAAAGTTCAGCCGGAGCAGCAGGGAGAAAGAAAGAGAAAGAGCTTTCAGCGGAGAGCTGGAAGTGATGGGAGGAGGGACCCAGGTTCGGGTCAGAGCCTCCACAGGTTGGTTTGTTGTTGTTGGGATCTTTGGCTGGGGAAGGGGAGGCGGTGTGGGGGGGTGTTGTGAGCGGGTCCGAGAGGGCAGCGCTGCTTCCTTCTAACTCCGCGCTCTCGGGCGAGGGCGGCAGGCAGGCAAGCAGAAGAGGTTTATTTTTTCACACACACACACACCCCCGACTGCTCTTTCCCCTTCCCTCTGCCTACTCCCTCCCCCGCAAACTTTCTGTGCCAGGCGGGGGCCGCGGCAGAGGCCGCCCGCGCCCAGCTGTCAAAAACACCCAGCGACCGCCGCCAACTTTGTGGCGAGGGCGGCCGGCGGCGCCGCGCGGGGCTGCCGCCCCTCTGCCTCCTCTGCCCCCTTTCGCCTTCCCGTCCTCCGCCCCGCTGCTCCTCGAGCGGCTGCAGTCCCTCCCGCTGCTTCTCTTCCTTATCGGCTCCAGGCGCTGCTGGAGCGAGCGAGAGGGAAGGCGGTAATGCGAAAGAAAGCTGGAGGGAGGGCTGAGAGGGGGCAGAGAGACGGCGGAAAATGGAGCGTAGCCCAGAGGAGGGGGTAAGGAGACGGAGGGGAAGAGGGAAGAGCGTTAGAAAGGAAGGGAAAAGTTAGGCGAAGTTTATGCTCGTGGTGCCGGTTTCCCGCTTCCCACCCATTGCTCCATCAGCTCCCAGGGCTCGGCGGCGGCGGCGGCGGCGGCTGCTGCTCGGTGTGGGATCTGAGGAAATATTTTGTAAAAGGGTGGGATTTTTTTTCCTTTTTTTTTTTTTTTTTTTTTTTTTTTTTTTTTTTTTTCTGTGGAGGGAGGTGGGGGCGGTAAGGGAGGCGGGAGGAGGTGAGCCGTCACGGTTGTACGTTCGCAGGGAACAGACAAGAGTCACATCTGTGTGTGACACGGAGCCAAACCGAACGAAACCCTGCCCCGGCGGCGCCGTGGAAGCGCAGCCGCCGCCGCGGCCCTGACTGGGCGCGCAGGCACACGCCGGCCGGCCGGGCGCGCTCCCGCGGGGGCGCGGGGCGGGGCGGGACGTTCCGCGCCCCCCCGCGGCCGCCGGCGGACAGGAGCGGGCCGCGCCGCTCCGCACGGAGCCAGCGCACGGCGCCGGCCACCGCGCTGCCCACCGTCAGTCCCCCTGTCCCCTCTGAAGCCTTCCCTTACCGGTTCGAAGCGCCGGTCTCCACGCGAGCCCCGCCGGCGGCGCCGAGGGGGTGGCGGAGCCGACCCGCGTCGTACAGGGGCTGCTCGGTCGGGGGAAGGTGGCTGAGGGCTGTCAGGCTTCACCTGCGGGGACAGACAGCCCGGCCCGGCTGTCCCTCGTGTCCGGCCTGAGAAGGCGCTGAGGGTCACCAGTGCGGTCAAAACCGGCTCCCCTCGTCAAGGCGCCGTGTAAACACGAGGTTTATACACGAGGTTTAAACACGACCGGACCGTTAAAAAGTGAACACGAGGAGAACTTTCCAGGCGATGTGAAACACAGATAGAACATTTTGCTCCTTTTTGGTGTGGCTGGACACTAAGATGACCTAGCAGGAACTGAGAAAAATTGAGAGAAGAGGGGAGGTAGCCGTCTGCAGTCCTGATTTTTCCAGCATCTGCTATGGACTGAACTCACAGTAAGCTTGCTGTAATGAACGGCATGTCCCCGGGAATTGCCAACTTCCCATGCTTGTTACCATATTTTGGCATCTTTGTTACTTATGTATTTCCTATGCCTGTCAGAAGAGAGAAGGGTAAGTTATCTGTACTAGTATCAAAGCTAGTTTTTCATCAATCCCAATATAATATATCTCAAAGTCTGTGAAAAATTCTTTTTGTTTTCTGGGTATTTGTCGGATACCTTGATTAAGCATAATATGTATCAGTTTATGGACAGGTTTGCAGTGTCCACACTTCATCAGGATTAGTTTTGATCTTTGAGGGCATGTTTCAGGCTCTGAACGAAGATTCAAAAGGATTTTGCGTTCATCAGGATTCTGTTTGTTTGTTTTTTTTTATATACAAGTACCATGACCAATAAAGATTTTGAGTAATTTATGGTCGTTCTAGATTTAAAAAAAAAAAAATCGCGGGGCTAATTAAGCCATGGCTTGGTGTGTTTTCTGTCAAAGGGGAGAGATAAGAAAAACCTTGTTAACTATTTTAAAGTCACATTTTATCGTACATAAAAACGCATTTGCCCTTTTGAACCAGGGAAGGGCCAAGAATTTGCCAAAAAATCGTGTTCACACAGCCCCCTCGTGGTCAAAGCCTTCAGAGTCTCACAACCCACCTCCACTCACTCGAGGGAGGAAAGGGTCAAAGCAGGCCAATGCAAATTAAAAATAAAGTGCTGCAACCTTGGCAAGCAAAAGGAATGGTCACCATGCCCATTACAAGGCTAATCTTCACCGTGCAGTTTCCCCAAAGTGAATCAAAGATTATAATTGGTTACAGCTTTATGATAGGAAAGTATTAGAGTAGATAGATGGCCACTCAACTAAATTTAAAATCAGATTTCCTTTCTGCTTTGGAAAACTTTTTTTTTTTTTTTTTTTAACTGGGGCTAAGCATTTGAAGGATATATCTCTATATGCACTAAATGAGTAGTTTACATTGATAATAACCTATGGCAACAAAAAAAAATTAAGCTCTGTAACTGTAGACAATCATTAATAGCTCCCAGTTACATTATTTTTAAAGACTCAAAGTAATTCTATATGAAAACTAATAAAGCTTCATTGGAGTTACTCCTTTGTTATCTTGCTTGACATTTGATTCAGCATTTTTAAACCTGTTTTATTTTTTTTTTTTTTTCCTTCCATCTGTCCATAAGCCAATTTCTTTTGTACTGGCAGTATATTACAACCTCCTGAAAGCTGATGATGAGGTAAAATGGCTGGAGGCAAGCTGGTTGTTGGGAGTTCTGATTCTTGGCTTGACAATGTGGGGTTACAGGATAAACACTGTGGAGCAGGACACTTCTGCTTATAGGATCAGTACCGAAATAACTAACTGGTGGCATTTGAATACATAACATCATAAGTCTTCAGACTCAACAAGCTCCAAGTTTTTCTGAAATTTTGCATTTTTCAAAGTTCTGCTTTCAGTCACATATACAATAGTATTTTAAATTTCCATTGAGGTCTTGCTTTTAAGTTTGTCTACTATGTAGTAAATGCTGAGATAAAGCTAAAAAGATAGTGCCCATATTAAAATACTATACCATCCACATCTACAGTACCATTTGTTTCTTTATACTGCTGCATTGACTGTGAAATCAGCACATCATTGATACTGTGGGAAATGATAACAACATACCTTTACTTGCAGTTCAGTGTCAAAAAAAGAAGTGTACAGACTCATGGTGTGTCACAGAACTGTCTTATGACTTCCCGGAGTGTGTAATTACCTAACATTTTGGATATTATATGAAAGGTTTCAGAGAATAAGTGCAAAGCCTAAACTTTTATTTGCTTCTTAGTCTAATGATGTTTTTTTTATTAAGAAAAGTGTCTCTAACAATTTCAGTCTCATCAAGAGAGATATATAGACAGCAAGTCTTTCTCACTGTAATTTTCTTTCAAAACTAAATATGACCACCATAAAGAATTAGTAGTATTCCTTGTCTGAGATTCATTAGTGTGAGCAAAGTTAGAAATTAAAATAATTTTCTTCAGGTTTTTTTGTGTTTGTTTTTTGGGGTTTGGGGGAGGTTTGTTGTTTTTTGGTTTTGGTGAGGGCTTTTTCATTTGGTTGGTTTGATTTTTTGCTTTTGGGGTTTTTCTTGGTTTGTTGGTTTGTTGTGGTTTTTTTCCACAGATTGAAGCACCAAGCTATTGCAAATTAGATTCTGAGTAGTAACTGCAACTTCAGAAGAATGGAACCTTAATTCATCTAAATTGTGATGTCTCCAGAGTGTAGTATTTCTCTGCTGTCTTGATCGTATTTCTCACAGAAGGAATATATGCTTCACTTGAATCTTGTCCATTTTGCTAACCTGGAGGTGTGGTCTAGGCAATTTTCCCACAGAGCAAACAGAGGTGAGGTGACATATAAGGCACCAGTCCTGAAAGGGACTATAGTAAGATATCAAAGTGAAATCTTCCATATTCTGGTGGGTGGCAAGGTTAGACAGAGCACTTCTAGTGAATGGTATAATTGAAATGTAAATGAAAAAGAGTTTACTGATAGAAAGAATCTCCAACAGAAAAATTATTCCCAGTCCTGGAAAGGAAATCTGTTTTCTGTAATCCACAAGTTGTACTGTGGCAAAGAATCCATTCCAAAAATACCCATCAATATTTTGGACCAATGCCATCATGAAATCATAATCTGATTATTCATTTTATTTAGAAATATATTACCATCCATATATATACTGAATATTTGTATTAAGTTCCTATGCTAATTGTTACTTACAACAACTGGCCCAGTTTATAGTGTGACTTACAAAAGATAGGCTTCTACTTTATATTAGAGATTCTTCTTTTCTCTTTTTCCTTTTAATTTTTTCTCTCTCTTTAGCCACTTCTGTTTGAATTTTATACTAGTTATTATGATATTTGGGAGAACTTCAGCCATTGTCAATAATCTGGTTAGGAGAGAATATATCAGCATTTATTATAAAAAGGGTCTAAAAGTTTCTTAGGCAAGCTATCATTTCCTGATGGAATTTGTAGTTTGATCTTATGTTGGCAGAGTATCAAGGATGCTACTTTTGAAGGGGTTCACCTAAACATAGCTCTGAACCCCAGGGGCCTGAGACATGATGTGGAAAACTAGGGACCAACTGTAAACATTTGGTTTAGTCAGTTGTACAGGATCACATGGGAGCTTAGAGGCAGGGCTAGAATCTGAGTCTCCAGGATGAAGCTTAACTGCTTCATCTGCTTTAACCCTAGTTCTGTCTTTCTGTCTTGTTCATCACACACCTTAAAACTTCAGCTGTAAATTAACCAGTAATATTAGGAAAGAAGCTCCATTCCTTATACAGGCAGTCTGCTTAGAGAATGTCATCGTTTCTCTGTACTTGATACAGACACAGGAAGAAAACAGTACACCATCATACAATTTCAGACGCTGTGTACTCATCACATCAAAGGGCTGAAATAATATTGTGTACACACTTGTAATGATAACATTTCTTAACTTCTGAACATATAACTTTCTAACCCCTCCTAGCCAGCTGTCAAAATTCAGTATGAAGCTCATGAAACTATGTCGAATAACAATATTGATACTGTAGTATTCTGGGTCAAAAAGTATTTTTGTCATGGAAGAAGTGAAGTAAGAATAGCTAATTATGTTTCCTTTGCCTGATCCACGAAAATATTGAAGGTGTTTCAAAGCCTTTACAGCATTTCAATGTTTCTAAGTCCTTCAACTGATAATGGTGGCTTTGGGGACTGAAAAAAGGTTGTCTGCAACATATCCATCTTTTTTCCTTTTGTACCATATCCTCTGCACCGAGTATTTTCTAACACTCTTTTGGAGGTTGTTACCACAGTTTGATTTATCCTAAACTTTCCCCGAAGTGTTAGCAGATGTTCTTTAAGACAAATATGCTTCCAGGACTGTGTGAGCTCAGCTGAAAGAATATATATTAAAAGAAATAGATATAGATGTTACTTTGTAGTTCTACAACAGTTTTTGTAAGGGACACTAGAAGATTTTAAACATAAACAAAGAAAAAATGCTATTCAACTATTCAACTATTTAGCTTTAGAGATGAAAAGAATACAGTGTAGTGAGTTTCAGCAACTCACTTATAGTAGTAAAAAAAGTAAAAATAAATGTTTTGGATCTGTTTGGTAGTTCTGTTATCATCCTTTCTCCAATAAGGATACATATGTTTACATTTAAGACCTCTCTAGACTGAAGTTTCTTCTTGCTCTGTTGTCACTTCCAATCTTTGTCCATCAAAATTGTTTTCTATAACTTAGTAATTGCTAGTCAGAGACCACACGTAGTGTTCTATATGCATTCTGGAATATGTTTCAGCTTATCTCATATAACACTTGAGAGTATTTTTCCCAAGTGAATCTCAGTGTTTTTCAGTTCTCTTAGTGTTTTACCATTTGTTTTCCTTATATTACACCAGTCAAAAGTGATTGCCTTGGAGAGTTAGTTGTGAGTACGATGGGAAAGTCTCTCTTTTTTCTTGCCCAGTTTAACTGCTTTTGTCTTGAACTCTAATTGTTGATGGGATTTTACTTATTTCATCCTGGTACCTTACAACGAATATTTGTGCACTTAGCTTGATCTCATAAATTGGTTTTAACAAATAAAATGTCCCAGTCAAAGCTAATAGTGATTGGTGGTTCAGTATCTCAAAAACAACAAAAATGTCAAATATGATATGGCAGGGCAAATCACAAAATCTTTCACACCTAGTCTTGAAAGATTACTGCTAAGACTTCGCTACTTCTAGAAAAAATATTTTTCTGCTATTCCCACCTTGCCTAAATGGTGGCTTAATATGGGTGTGGCAACCTAAGATGAAGTACAGACCATTAAGTCAGACTTTAAATAAGGTGGCATCAAGATTCCTCATCCATCATAACTTCTCTGTTCTGTTTTATTTTTATTTTTTAATAATTGCTTCAGACATTGCAAGACTATTTGATCTTCGTGTCAAGAGAAAGAAAAGAAAGTAGGAGAATTGACAGCTTGATCCTTGCCTTCTTAAGAAATACTAGCTTTTAGATTTTGACATCTTCTAGCAGTGGATCCAACTACACTAATAGCAGATACTTAATAGGTCTTGTTAGAACTTGAGCTTGATTGTAACCGTCACATCCAAAGAACTAGTTAGAATACCAGGTACTGTCACTGCTTTTATTGTAAACACTTTGTTGGGGACATCTAATAGACTTTCTGTATTTGTTCATTTTGGTGAGGTACAGTTACGAAAAGAAGCTGTAGACTTCACTATTGGCATTACTTTAAACCCTAGGAACCTGGAGAAAATAGGAAATTAAAATATTGTGTCCAAAAACTGGTTTCCTTTTTAAAGTATTTTTCATCCATGCACTTCTACCACTGGATCATGAGCCAAATACTGTTTGCAATTGACAGTGCTATCTAGATAGAACTCTGAATTTCCTTCGTTTATTGGCTGCTCCACTTTCAGTTAGTCTGATTTCATATCCAAAGTGTTGGTCTTTGACCTCGAGCCGATTTCTCTATATATGTGGCCCCACCAGTGTGTGTGTGTGTGTGTGTGTATGAAATTAATTAGAGGGATTTATTCCATGTGTGTGTGGATGGATAAGGAAAATAAGGGAAATAGTAAACACTTGTATAAATGGTTCTTTTTGAACCCTCAAAGTATTTAAGTATTTTAGTGTCAGTTTAAACTTAATGTGCGGGTCTTTCAACATTGGTAGCTTGTAGTTTGTAGTTTAACTTAATTATTCAGGGCATGAGAGTCTTTCAGTCAATATTTGATTTCAAGGATATAAAAATGTGACTTTCTACTATAAAAGTTAATTGTACTTGTGTAATTCACCCTACCAGTGCTATTAAGAAATACTTCTGTTCAGAGTAGAGCTAGAGATGATAAGAAGATGGCTCTAAGGAAGAAACAAAGGAAGTTAATCATTTGAAGGACTGCAAAAAACTGTTCTCTGTGAAATATTCTCAAAGAAACAGTGACTATTCTTAGAGTGTGACATTGAGTCTGTAGCAGCTGAGATTTTCTTTGTAAAATTATGCTCTATACAGTGAATAGTTTATTTTAGTTGTCTTGTTTGTGATTTCTTGGCATACCTGAAAAGCTTTCATGTGCATGTATCCTCTATTATGTATTCTGTGAATTAATACACTGTGTACAAGCTAAAGCCTTTTTACATTGGATACATGTAAATAAAATAGGTTATCAGTACTCTGTTTGCCTTTGTGATCTAGACAGCATAAATTTTAAGTTTTAAGAAGTTCTACAACCTGCCCCAAGCCACAGAGGCAACATCGCTTCACAGATCACTTTGATTAAGTTTCTTCTGGCTGACCTGTTACTGCAAATTAATTGTTATTGCACTGGTAGCAAATACATTGCTGCTGAAGAAGAACTACCAACAAGCTATGACATAATAATTACGACAACTCTTACAAAGTTGTCAGTTCTCTGTTATCCCCAGTTCAATGTCATGTCTAACAAAAAAAAAAGAAAAATAGTTAAAATATCAGGTTTGCTAGTCCTAATCATAAAATTAACTATCAGATTCTTCAGATAGCATAGCAGGTATGGTTTTGTGGGTTTTGCTGGTGTGCAAAGTACATGAATCCAAGCTTTATTGTCAGTGCTTTCCATAACATTGTTGCTATCTCCTTTTCCAGTCTTTAATAATATAAGACAGCTTAAGATTTCAATATGTTTTCTTCTCTTTTTTTTTTTTTCCTTCTCCCTAAAAGTTTAAAGAATGGTTGACATACAGTCCAAGTCACATTTTTTAGAAGGAAACAGTATAGTCTACACTTCTCTCATTCAATTCATGTATTTCTTTTAAAAGACAAAAAAATATGTCCTTGTAACTTCTTCAGCTTCTTCTATGACTTTATTGTTTTTACAGACCAGCCACAAAGACACATACACATATATGAAAACATTGCTTAGTGCCTTGTAATAGCTGTTGACAGAATTGAAACAATTGCTGTAAAATTAGAGCTAGAACAAATGCTATATTTGAAAGAAAGGATGGTCTTTAATTGGAGTGCCCCATTTATGCAGAGGAAAGGCATAAACATCTGGTCCTCCATGTATAGTTTTAGGAGGCATTTAATCAGGAAATCTGTGTAGAAGTGTACCACTAGATACATTTTTCCAGACTCCAATAGAAAATACTATCCATCAGGAGTGCAACTAGCTAAAAGTCTCATTTAGCAACAAAGGACCATAAAAAAAATACATAACAAGCAACTTCTAGACCTTAAAATACTTAATTCTCTCTTTGTCTTATTCAAAACAATCTAACTTCCAGCCTTTAAAATATTTTTTGAATTATTATAAAGGCTAGGCCAATGATTTAGGCTCTAAATTTATTTTCTTATACCAGGAAAAGTAAATTCATTAATATAAAATACCTATAGGTTACTGTTGTCACACCTTGTAGATGAAAAGCAAGTATATTGTGGTGATGAATAAGAGACACAAATCTCTCAACCTCACTACTGTGTAAGACAAACAAAGATATATCCCTTTCCTTTAAACTGGATCAGTGAAGTATGTATGTCACCTTGAATTAATGTAATTGCAGGTTTTAGGATCTGTAAGAAATCTCAGGACTTGTAATCTATTCTGAGACAAGATTATTATGTATAGAACACCTCTGTGGCACATTGTTTCAAAACTTCCTAAAAAATTCTACTATACCTTTCATAAGTGGCCTACTCCAGTACTTCACAGCCTTTAATGTTAGTTTTTGTTAATAGCTAAGCAAAATCGTTTTCTTTCTAAATAAGCTGATTCCTTCTTGTTCTCTCCTAGGCATACTTCATAGCAGACTTTTGAACACTTGCAGACTTTTGAGCACTGGAAGACTTGTAGTTTTTTTTTCTCATTCTTCCATCTTCCTCATAAACCTAACAATGCCTTTTCCTTCAAACATTTCTCATGTTGTATTTCTAAAAATGATTAACACTCTTGTTACTTTTCCATGAGTACTACTCAAGTTACCATAAATACCAGCAAGTTCATTAGTCTGATTTGCAAACAGTAGTCTAGCTGAAGCTTCCATAGACAATAGAGTAATTACCTATTGTAGGTACAATAGTCTTAGTACTGCAGCTCAGATTGGCATTTGCCTTTTAATATCATACTTACCGATTCAGTTTATGTTCCACTCTAATTTGATATCCCCATTTGTAAGTACTGTGATAAATGTCTGAGAAGCTAGTCTTTTTTTAAATTATTTTTGCCTTCTTTTGTTCTTTGCCAGCAACTTTGAAACAAACCTTTCTTAGCCTTTTTCAGTTTACCAGGACTATATAATATATTCTCTTTCACCAAAGTATTATTGACATTATGATCAATCTTATGATTATCAAAATGCCCTTGTTCTATGCCTTGTGTTTCAAGACAGCTGAGCCAGGTAGTTGTGACTCTGCTGATCCAAAGATTGTCAGCTCAGTTACAAAAACAGTACACATATTATCAAATAGGACAGAAAACAAACTGATAAATGCTTTTTACATGACTCTTGAAACCCATTGTAGATAGTCCAGTACTTCTGTGCAGAATTAGCTTCTATCATAAAAATCTTATTAATGCAGGTTTGACCAGAACCTTGCCAGTAGAACACATTGGACATACGTTGATAAACCAGTGAAGACTTGCTGAAGACTTCTCTGAAATCTGCCTTGTAAGACCTATCTAAGATGATGTTTGAGGATGCTAAGGTCTCTTTGGCATGACACAGAGCTGCAGGTTCAATTAATATTAGTAGAAACACTTAGCGTTAGTAAAATCTGTATCTTCCATAATGACATAATCTCAAGTTTGAAAAATTTATTTCAAATTTCTTGGCCTTCTTCTTTGTAAAATCACCTTAAGAACAGCAACAGCTCTGGATTTTCTTGCTGTGCATCTTCAGAGAATCTTTGATGAAAACTGTTACATAGGCATAAACATAGCTGTCTGTTTGGTCAAATAAGTAAAAGCAGGGAATCAAACCGAAGTCTTTTGCACTGTCTTGCAGACCACTAACCACAGTAAAGATATTTGGCTGGCCCAGAAATAACATGTGAGACTGAAGCCATATCCAGACTGGAGATTTTTTTAAATTATTATATCCTCAGGAAGCAATAATTTTAGAATTGAGGGCAGGATGATTGTTTTGTTTTCTTGTAAATCTTTCAAGATGCTAATTGTGATTATAGAATGAAATTAGAGATCTGTCAATTTTATATCACAGACAAAAATTAGAAATTTGTGAAACTCAAAGGACTCTCTGTTAAGAATAGAAAAGTATTTGTTTGCAGAAATGTGTTTATGTACAAGAATAAAAGTCAAACAGCAGAATTAGACACCTTTCAGGTAAAGGCTGCCAAAAGATAAAAGCATGTGGAAATCTGTAAAGCTTTGAAGTACAGTAGATGAAATTAATTTGTCTCATGCAAACAGTACTAGGTATCTGAATTTGCTTTTAAAAATTGCTTAGCATATAAAATTGGTTATACTATTATTTGTTAATAGAGAAGCTCATGTATAAAGGCTTTCAAACCATGCAGGAAACCCTAACGAACTGCACATAGGGAAGCTTGGACCTGTAGAACAAATCTATTATGTAGGTCAAGAGTATTAAATAAAATAAATTCACTTTGGAATTTAATGTAGAATTCCGGCACTAGAGCATGCAAGGAGTGGACATTCTTCATCCCTGGTTGTAAATTTGTGGTGGTGTTCATGCATCTTGAGAACTTTCCTCAATCTTTTGTCATTAAAATCAGTTCTACTCCATGCTGAGAGCTAGGAAGGAAAATATTGATGATTAAAGAGACATACAGCTGCTATTACTGATCCTGAATAGTTTACTTAGGATACCCTAGATTATGACTTTCTTCGGTTTTTTCCACACTTTTGGGTAAAGGCTTGGGTGTGTGCTCGAAAAAACAAGCCCCCAGTGGGGGTAGAGAATGCCCATTTATTGTCTATTCTGCCTGCTGTTTAGCAGTGTAGTGTATGTGGGATAAACAGCAAGATTGAAAACAATGTTATTGTTGTTACTATTGTTACTTATGACAAATAGGTATCTTTTCTTTGATTTCCACAAACATAGACAAAATTTAGTTTACACTTTAGTGTAAACTAAACACTTTACACTTTAGTGGAAGGTACCACATTGACATTCCAACCAAGTCAATGTCTATACTTCAAAATAAATTGCAGACACTTGCTACATATTTTTACTATCTTAGTTTTTGCTGTATATTAAAATAAATTCTGTCTTTGGTTTCCCTAAATAACATTGATAGAAGGTCAAAAAAGTGTAAATTGATAATATTCAAAGTATTTTTGAAAAATAGTGAGTGGAAGTACCTGCTTTCCATTGCCTTAGAATGAACTAGTAGTCCATCTCAGGACATAGTTTACTTTTCAGACACTTCAGGGAAGTTGTTGTTGATATTGTTTAATAATCAGATTATTACAACCACAAAAAGTGTTTGATCAACAATCAAAAGTATATAAAAAGTATCTTGATGTTTAAGCAAACAGTTTAAAGAACACCTGTGTCAATCATTCAACTCTAAATACTTAGTAACACTGAAAGCTGTCCTTCTAGACAGCTTAAATGACTCAGGCCCTTAGTTTCATCCTGCTGCAGAGTTTCCTTTGTGAGTATGTGGAATTGCTCAGACTTGCTTGTCCCAATGTATTTTTGCTTCCAATACCAATCTAGTGCTTCCAAGTGACTTATTTAACTATGTACTTCCCCTTCTTGTTCTAGTTGTGTCATTTCCTCATGTTTTCCTTGGCTTCTACTTTTCCAGTCACCATAGATAGCTGTATTTTTAAATTCCCTCCACTTCTTTTGCTATGTTAGATGGAATAATCTCCAAAGACTAATAATTGAGTACAACTTCTCTTTTAATCCTCAAGCCACATATCTTTCACTCTCCTCCCTTCCATTCCGAGATACAATTTCTTCCATGAATTAAAAATAAGGAAGAAGATGGAGTATTTAGATGAAATAAAAGAAACATGGAAATATATAAATTGCTACATTCATTTTCCACATAAAATAATTTCTATGACATACATGACATTGGCAAATATACTTCTTATATTGGAATGCCTTTATTAGTATTCCTAATAATGCATGTCTTCTGGATCGAAGATACCATCAAGTTAAGATATACTATAAATTCTTTGTATCAACAAGAATACTTCTCAAGATGGCACTTGTTTTTGCATACTGAAAAATATTTTATTTACTACTACAGGTACATACCAAATCTGCAAATACTAGAAGCAGTTATTCTAGAGGAGGAATGTCTGTTGGGGCACCCTCAGGGATTCATGAGAAAACTGGGTGCAGTTTTGTTTTCCTACTCTTTTTGCATGACCTAAGCCAGTGTAGCTCTTTGTAGATCAGTTCCACCTGTGTCAAATGGGTGTTACAAGAAGTTTCCAACTTACAGGTGTAGAGACATATATGGTCAACTAAATTTATGAAATCAAGACTGTGTGATCATTACAAATACTCCACTGGAATATAGATGCTTTTGACAAAAAGAAAAATTTTTAATCTGTAGAGAATATCAAGCTTTCTTGGGATTGTGGAATTCTGTGCAAATCTTACTGATTTCTGCTTCAAAAACGAGGTGCATTTCCTATCTTTGTTTTATGTCCTGTAAACATACAGGAGGACAAATTTTTAAAAAGTTCTAGAAATATTCCAAAACACTCCAGTGTACACACTTCTGCTGTTAGGAAGAGCACAACAGAGATACAAATTATATAGCAAAGACACTGCTGAGATGCAATAATGAGAAGAGCAAGGAAAAAGCTCAGTGTACAGAATTCATTTAATGTCTTATGGCAAAGGCAGGGAAATGGAGATTAGGATGCAGGGCAAACTAATCATGCTGGTGATAAAGGAATAGAAATAAAATCTGTAGAGCATATAAGGAAGTATAAGAGGTTGCAGGGGAAGTAAACAGGAATAGACAACAGAGAAGGATGCACAGTCTCTGTAGTTTCTTTCTATCTTTACTTTTCATGCAATTTTTCCAAGTAAAAAGAACTATCTGATCACTTAATTTCTATCATAGTAACTTAGTTCTTTTTCACAATGCAATTTACACATTTTCTTTTCTGATTTGGGGAATTTATTCAACCATCTTTCAAATCTTCTACAGAGGCTTTTTTGCCAGTGTCTTATTTTTCCCTGTAATCTTATTTGCTTGCCCTTAAACATTTTTTTTTATTTCCTTCCAAGCCAATCTTTGATGCTTTTAAATTTTATTTACTTTTAGTTATGTTCATTAAAGAAACATTTCCCTTAAGATTTTAACACTATTCAAAAAGTATGCTAAAAACAACATAGATACTAGGCAAAAGCAATCAAATTATTTCACATTGACAAACTAGTATGCACAATGCTATGAGTTGCATCATGTAGTAAGATAAAATGCTATAGTAATGGTCATGATGTCTAAGATAGTTTCTAATTTTCTGTGTGGATGATTTTCTTTCTTCCCTAAAAAGAATGCAAAAAACACCCTCCTGTTTAAAACAAACTAGCAAATAATTTGCCTTTCTAACATTTGGGAGCAAAAAAGGCTCCTGGTCAATTTGCTGTCTACTCTAGGTCCATTTACTTTATACTACTTCAGAATATGACCAGTGACCAAAAGACTTTGGAAAAACAGAAAGTTTTCTAACAACATCCTGCTTAATTACTAGACCCACCCTTCCCTCCCTCCCTCCCTCCCTCCCTCCCTCCCTCCCTCCCTCCCTGCAAAGGCACTGAGTACTCAGTAGACAATACTGATTCATCAAGGTGGGTGAAGAATTTAAGTATAAAGATGTTCAACCTTAGGGGAAAATCTGCAAGGTAGCAGATTACAAATGGTTAAAGAAGTATAGATAGAAACCAGCAAATCTGAAGCAAATAACATGACAAATTTCAAAGGGGATGAAGAAGTGAAGAGGAATCCATGAAGAATGAGACAGGTATTACATGGCAGAGATGGACAGCAGACACAGAGAAAAGAGAGAGGCATATTGTTAACTGCTGAGAGACTGATACTAGCAGGAAAAAAGATCATGTTAGGATTACTTGTAGGGTCAATGATTATGGAAAATATGTGGATGAGAATACACGTGGTGAAACATTTAGCCTGCTAGAAGTCCTAGAAAGTCTGCATTTCAAAGAAGCTGTTCTTACAGAAGTTATGTACTCGATAAATATCAGATGAAAAATAGTGTGAAGAGACCAAAGAGCTGCCACAAACACAAATACTTAAGTAATGCAGAGTACACCAGAGAAGAAAAATTTCAGGGCTGCAGAAATCAACTGAGAATCAGATACTACTCAGCTTGAGAGGGGACCCTAGAAGATAGGCATAGAAGCCCTTTGAATTTGTTCCATATACTTTCATACTGACTGTGTAGGCATGAATTGGAATTATTCCTTATTTTATAAAAGGTCATTCCATCATTTCTGAAGTTGAAAAGTATTATGATAATTGACAAGGTTATTCACTTTTTAGAAACCTGTCAAATGCCAATGAAGCATTACAAGAAACAAAGCTGCAAGGACATAACCTATCAGGCTTTTGCTACTCAAAATAGTGCTGATTCTACTCCTCAGAAAGTTAAATTCCTGTGGACTACTATGTCCTTGGCTAAGAGGCCTAGTCTTGATAAGCCTCTGACCTCCTGTATCGCCTTTCCTCCACTTCCCTGACATACTCTTTTCCTGTATACCTTCAGGCTGGTTAGTTTCTAGTCAGAATAAGTAGTAAGAAAATGAAAACAATGATTTTTGTTGGGTATTTGCTCAAGGTTTTCTGGAAGTGGTGAAAATTTCTCACTGTGAACATTTGTGTCTGTGACCAACAGCTCAACTGTTCCATGGTTGCTGTATCATTCATATCTTTCCACACTTTCCAGCAACATTGCAATAATTTTTTGATCTCAGAAATGAAGGTGTGTCAGTATAGAAGAGGAGATTCTTCATTTTTGGTGAGAAAAAATGAGTTTACTGAAAATCTCACTGAACTCATGGGCCAGGTGACATTCAGACTCCTTATGTGAGAGGACAAGACAAGGAAAACAGTGATGATGACAGAAAAAGCATGTTTCTCAGAACTCCGCATGACTAACATGAGGCCAACTGCAAAAAACATAGTTGTGCTTTAAAAAAGAAAAGGCCAGTAAAATGTCTTTAGTTACAGTGGACTTTGTGACTGTTTACTCTTGATACTGGCTAAGAAAGGTGAATAAAGAAAGAGTCGGGGACATCTTCGGGTATAAGCACAAGGTTATGCAGCTTAATAGCCCCCAAGGGATCAGGAATTTCTAGGAGAAAAAAAAAAAAAAAAAAAGAAAGAAATTCCTCAGAGATCCCAATCACAAAAATAACCTGGTTTTAGAAGCTTCTGTTTCTTATATCAAAAACTAGCAAGCAGAGTAGTAACAGAGGCTCCTGAGTAAACTGAGACCCCAAATGAGCAGTATCCACACAATTCAGGGAGAAGTAAAGATCATCCAATTCAGTGTGCCAAAGTGTTTATAGCTTACATCCCAAGCTTCTCCTTTGCACTCTGCTGAGGCTTTTGCTAAATCCCTACATACATTAAAAATACTAACCACACTCCACACTTGCTTGACAGGCTGACTATCAGTGGAGAATACAAATTCAGCCTGGATACTAAGTTTTTCTAGCAGATAAAACAGTCATATACAAGGATGACCAGTAGTGATTAGGCTGTGGTACTACACAGAAGTTCCTCCATGTGATTTGAATTAATTGATTTATTAGTAGCAAAATAGCCAGGTGGTTCAAGCTAATTAAGACTATGATTGCTAATTGCCAGCACTGGGGAGAGTATGTGCTGCAGAGGCAATAGATACAGTTTGTTTGTAACAGCTCTGTAAACTGCTACATAGTTAAGACTGGGGGAAAAAAAAAAGGAGGGAGAAGATGATGCTGAGATGGAGGTGTAACTTACAGTAGGCCCCTTTCAGATGACATGAAAGCAACCAGTCCTATTAAAAAAATCTGTTACCCCTCAGCAGTCAAGTCTAGTGGCCTCTAAAGTTGTGTGGGCACAAGATAATAGACTGGGGTTCAGGAATAAAGTATATCTTGTACCATTAATAAATAAAAATAAAGTACCTAATGTGTCTTTATATCATCCTTTTTTAAATTTTGATTTTAAAGCATTTTATACATAATATATTAATATAGTAGTGCATGTATATAATCTATAAATTATATAGGGGTGTGTGATCAAAAAAGTTGTAGTCTAGTGGTCTAGCTTAGAACTCAGAATAACTTTTCATCAGGTTTCGAATTTTCAGTGTATTTCAGTCTCTGCTTTCCTGGGTGATTTCAGGTAGTAAGTTGCCTCCCAGATTTAGGTGTTTAAAAGAAATCAGCAATACAGTGTGGTTCATGGTTTTTGTCAAACCCAAGACATAAACCTGACATTCATGTGCATTATAGAGAAATGTGTGTTTCTCATAATGCTTCATAAATCATACAGTACAACTGTAGGGCCAAATAGGCCCAAATGATTGTTTTCATCAGATTGTTTGACTAAAAGCCATAGAGAAAGTATGATCTAAATTTGGAAAATCTATTTTAATAAGTCTTTATGACCATTGCTGTATTAAACATTAAAAAAAATCCAGATAGTATGCTAATTATAGAAGGCTGAGGTTTTAAAAACTTAGATTTTTTAGATCAAGGAATTTAAAAACCCACAACATATTTCTAGCTATGGAATTGCTATGGAATATGCTTTAAAGGAATATCAACACTGTCATTTTTGAAACATCTTTTATTCTAAACCCAGTTAATTTATGATAAACTAATTTTAAAACAGATGTCTAATTTTTTTATCCTGAACATTGGATTCCTCATAGTTCTTTCTTTATCAAGCACTACATAGTTCTGGATGTTCCTGTTCTTAATGTCCTTCTTTTTTCTCACTAGCAAATGAACCATGTTTTTTTTCCTTTTAAAACAAGATCCCTATTCCTTTCAGTTTGCCTGCCAAAACTGATAATCTCCTTGGATGCTGGCACAAGTGTTTTAGAATGAACCAGTTTCCAGAACTTATTCCATGTTTATAGTGACACTCTGAAAAGGAGTGTTACCTTCTGTTCTCTCTTCTTCATAGCTTGACTGAAGTTTCAAACAAATATTCTGGCTTGTTCTAAAAGAAACTTCTGCATATGTGATTATTTTTTCTTTACATTACCTTAAATGTCAAAAGTGAAATGTTATGTTGTATTAAAGAAAATTTGATTAACAGATTCTAACGGATAATGAAGTTTGCAACATTATTTAGTCAAATGTAATTCAATCTCTATCACAAATCATTTTGTCTTCTCAGTTTTTGCAAAATACATGGCAGGTTTGTGGGAGAAATGTTTAATTCCCATGCTAGTTATATGTGTTTATTTGATGCTTTCCAATTCATTTGTTTCAGTTCACTTAGCTGGTATTGGATCTTTTCTCTATGGTGCCACCCCCTCATTTAATTTTCTCAGTGTGAGAAATTCTCATCCTGAGGAGGCTGCTAGGATGAGAATTTTCCCAGCAGATTTTTTCTTTTGATTTTTGTGTTCTCTAATATCACATGTTTTTTTGTTGCGAATTTTAGTAATTTACTTATAGAAACATAATTTTGTAAATAATAAACATTTTAAGATTTTTTTTTTATTATTTTTTTTTCCCAGAGAGGATAATATTTGGCAATTCTGTGGAATTCTCTCTGCCTTGCCTTCTGTCTTATATTTATTTTCTTGAGCATAAATTCTTCGGCAAGGTTCTTCTCAGTGAGGTTCCTGTGGGAATTTTAAGTGCATTAATTCACTAAGCAAAGTAAACGAAATTTACTATCTATCTGTGTAGCCTTTCTATCGCAAAACATTAGTTTTCATCCATTTTTTTGAATCTTATTTTGATAGTTTGCTGTTATAGGGTTTGTGTACAGACTTTCCTGAGATCTCCCCATATGTCATTATGTTCATGTTTCTGTGCTGCCACACAAGTTGTCAAAGATGCCACGTTTTTTTCCATTTCTTTCTATTTGACACATCCCTGGCATTTATTTCTAGGACTGTTTTTTAAAACACTTGAAATTAGATTAACTAGGTGTCTTTTTTAAGCTACTTTAATATTCACTCCTCACTTGATTGATACTATGTATTAGTTTTTACCCCTTCTGTACTGAAAATAGAAGAAATACAAATGTCACATTCTGACCTCACGTCAAGACCTTGTGGGTTTCTTTTGACTTGCTACTTCAGAAATATTTTAGTTATCTCTTTAGGGATGCATTGACAGTAATAGCCTTGCTTTGTGGCTCAGAAATATTCATAGTCTGTAGCTTGAACTGTCTGTTGTTAAGCTGAGAGACTGCTGTATGCTTTAGGAGCTATATAGGCACTGATGTGGACTGTTTTAAGATATGTCCCTATATAAGCTCCAGCTTGTGCAAAATGCTAAAAGCAGCACTCTTACTAGTGCTTTGGCCTGTCCCACAACATTGCTTAAATACTGATAAAAGCAATACTTTATTTTACTGTTCTTGCAAGAATAAAATTTGACTTGAAAAGCAATAGTGCAATAGAGAACATCCACCTTCTAGGTCTGTTGACTGTGTGCCTGCAGTTCACCTCCTGAGGTCTTAGACTGCTGACCTTTGTCCTGACAGCACAAATTTATTTGAAGCTTTTGTATCTTTCTCTCTGAGGCTGCTACACGCCTCAAAGATAAAACTGAGTGTTGACCATGAAGGGGTAAGATGTAAAACATACTTCAGGTTTTAGATCAGAGCTCAAACCTCAGTGGATCTCTTTGGCTCAAGCTGATTAACTGATCTCTGTGATTAATACCTGCAAACTTTCTTGGCTAACTCATCTGAAAGGGATTATTTAAGTATCATGTATATTGTACATACAAAACTAGTTTAGCATTGGCTTTCTGTAGGAACAAAAACATTGTTTTTTAGTTGTTATATTTAATGGAACAGAATAAAATATTGTTCTATTTGATCTCTGTCCCCTAGTGGGGTTTTTTTTTTCCTTTCTTTCCAACAGTGTGACAGTTTCCTCTTTAGACTTTTAATTATGTCTCCAAGGAGCTTCTACATTAGCAATGGTGGTGGCCATTTACCATTCCACCCAGCTGGATTCTACCCAGGTTATAACAAGTTTTATAAAGATGGTTGTTGTATATTTTTGTGGGCTTTATTTGAATAATGTAATGGCTGAAATGGTCAAACCATTATTTTATCTGGCTACAGAAGTTGAAACACTTATGATTGTGGTAACATGGTCTATTCAGGTCATGTATCTGAGTTGAATATGATAATTCAGACCAATTTTTTCTCAACAAATCTGCTAATGGCATTGTCTTTGTGAGACGATCTGATCAGACCCTGTGTTTTCAACCTCTGCTATAGTATTTGAATAGCTCTAAAAATCAGACACTTTGGATAGCTCTTTTCCTCTTCTTTAGGATTATTATAAAGAATTCTGCATTAACTATATTGTATCTTCCTGCCTTCCATTAATTCTATCACTCCTTTACATAACATCTCTAAATGCATTTCCATGCTACATGCTGAGAAAAAAATGTAGAAGGGCATGCATCTTCCTTTTCACTCTAAAATGCTTCCCAAAAGCCTGTTTCCCTCTAAAGTCCAGACAGAAAAGGTCAGACATTCCACAGACTGCCATACAGTATATTTGTAAGAGGATTATAGCGAAGGTGGAATTAGTTGTGTAACACTAAAAAAATTAGAATTAAATATAGAAAAAAAAAATTATAAAATCTGAAAAGATAGCCTTAAAACCTATGAGTAAACCTATTATCTCACTATCAAAACATGTTCTTAACTTCTTGTGTTCCAAGTTCCTCTTACCTCTCTGTGACAATCAGAACATCAGGTCTAATGCAGGGTAATTTTTAAGGAATTTCAGGCTGATACTTTCTTTTCAGGGTTATTATGAAAAAAACATGCTGTGCACATGTTAAAACACATGGACTTAGTGAAGGTGCTTTTATTTGTAAGTCACATCTGGAATGCTAAGTCTTTTTTGTTTGGTTGGTTGGTTTTTTTTTTTAAAAAGTGCAGTCTGGACAAACTGAAAACAAGGGTAGTCCAACCCAAGACAAACAGTTACTATGCCCAGGTAGTTGTGGTGAAAGAGAAGACCCCCCTCTTCTGGCATGAACTGGAGTAGCTCTCACTAGAAGATGATAAAATAGGTTCAAAGGAATGTTTTGATCAGAAAAAATGAATAAACCTAATATTAATATCTCTATTAAAAGTATATCTTTCTCCATCATGTCCTCTGAAGTTTTCTCATTTCACACTTACAGAGACTTAGTCCTCCACACCAGGTCACACACAGCATATGTATCAAAAGTGTTCTAGCTTCTTTGCCAGACATTGAACATTCAGTGTATCATGGACAGATTATTTTTGCATATATTTTTTTCTGGTTCAGGACAAAACATCTGAAGAACTCTTTATTCCAAGCACAGAGTGAACTGAGCACTGACATTATAAATATGCCCTGCAGTCTTGTTGACTGTAGAAAGAAAAGCCTTTTGACAGACAAATTGTCTTTGTTCAGGCAATATTGTTTGTTTCATTCTTCCCTGAAGGTGACCAACAATTCCAGCTAGTGAGAAAAGGCTATTGTTAAAGATGGACAGAAATCCTTCTGTATCCAGCATTTCAATTGTTCCTGTAAATGCAAGGTTTTCTCCATGATAAATGTGGCAGTGAGAATTATGTCCCAATCACATTTCAAAATAGACAACTATGTGTTTATGTGTATTTATCCATATCTCCTTAGCTGCCAGAAATAAAGAAGCAGCATTTATAATTTTTTTCCTTTTGTTTAGTTTTACATTTTGTATTATTTTTCATTTTTTACCAGCCTTTACAATTTATGAGTTAATGGTAGGTAGATAGAATTCTTCCCTGTTAGATCATAAATTTCACTCTTTGTAAACACAAGATAGACTAGTTTCCTCTACATCCTCATGGTTAAGAAAAATAACAGAGCAGTGAGAGACATTTCCATTCCTCCTGTATTGCTGGATGAGCAGCTGTTTTGCTTTAGGTTTAAAAACTGAAGTCAGAGATGGAGAGAGATGTAATGCTATTCAGTATTTTTCACCTGTAAGGTAGAATATTCCCTGTCTGAAAAATGGGAAGAGTTTTAAAGACCAATGGTGTACAGTTGTCTCATTTCTATGCAGTAATACACAAAATAATATATTTCCTTCCAGTACACAGTTAAGGTATAAAACTCAGGCATCGTTACTTAGGTAAGTGTTGGAAATAGAATGGTAGCCATTATGACAACACTGAAGTGGCATTGAAATTTATCTTAAAAAGAACAGAAAATCTCTTCATTTTCAGCAGTTGTCTTCTGTATATCAGAAAATTCAGATAATTTTAATATATTTTATACATTTTAATTCCAGATTAATATGTAAAACCTAAATAATATGAAACTACTAGTTTTCATTTTTCTGTTCTCTATGTTTTTACTATTTCCATTTCTGTTATCCATATCTAAATATTAATCTTTGTTTGACTTTCCTCTGTGAAATCTGAACAAAGTATGTATTTCTCTAGATTTTTATCTAGACTCTAGATCTCTTTTTTCTCTAGGTTCTCTCTTCTTCTCTTGATTTTTACATGAGTTCTCAGATTGTGCAGTACAGTTTTGCTTTTCAAATCTATTGTTTAATTAGAGCAGTTTCCATCCACTACTACAAAAAAGACATTTGTGTTGGAGTTGCTATACTAATGGGTAGGAAGAGAACTTTATTTTCTTCTGAATACTTTTGCACTTTACTAAATTTATCTGCTTTGTCCAAAATAAATTCTTTTTTTGAAAGAAGGGTGAGATTTATTCTTGAGAATAAATGGCTAGTATATCAACTGATGTCTCTCTGGAGTCTTCAATTACAAATGTTTAACAGTTGCTGTTGACGTACAGTAAAATTAAGGCAGTCACAGTTTTGAAGGTGTGAAAGGTTTCTTGGGGTACAGCAAGCTGGAAAAGAAATCAACTGCATTATTTCTAATTATTTCAAAGCATGCTTTAGTTAGCCCTCAGTAAGCCTATGACAGACAGACATACCACATAGAGGATAAAAAATATTATAACAATGCATTATTTATGATTTTGTCATAAAATTGGACCTGTGAAAAAAGAACCTTGATCAGAAAATGTCTTAAAACTAATTGTTAGAGAACAGCAGATTAGTAATTTATTGTATCTACAGTTTCTTCATCTTCTTGAGTGTTTCTATGAAGAATACATTGCATTTCTACCTGCAATACTTCATGAACTGTTTCCTCAAACCTCCTTAAAGCCATTAGCAATGTATATAATTACTTTATACTTGCATAGCTAATGTTAGATCAGATTTTCATTTCTCAGTGTTATGACATGTTGGAAGGTTCTCGTGAGCAATTGTCAGCAGGTGGGTTACAGAAGAAGGTAAGTGTTTTATCTCCTATGAGGATAAGGCTAAGACAGTTGCTTGCTAAACAGTTTTAAAATGTTTGGAATCTATATTAAATTTTACTGGTGACTTTAAAGGCCTTCTGACCTTTGTTTTCCAATGATTTCAGTGGTTATCCAGCGCCAAAATGCTTAAAAAAATTAGTCCTTACTGTGTGATGTCTTTAGTTTAAATTCTATAAACATTCTACCCTAATAGGTGTGCCAAGAGACTGTATCTTATTTATATGTGTACTATTACCTTACATTAATATTAATACAGACATTAGCCAGTATGATGTTCAGTTTTACTAAAAAGGGGATTCATAGTAGTTAAACAGACTGATCTTCTCTCAAAACAATGGCAATCTTCTTCTTTAGGATTTTGAATACTCTAGAATATTCTTACTCAAGACAACTAACTCACTGGTACTCACATTTTGCCCCTGCATGAAAAAGGCAGTGTCCTCAGCTGCCTTAGGAGGAGTGAGAGTAGCAGTTTGAGGGAGGTGGTCCTTCCTGTCTACTAAGCACTGGTGAGGTGACACCTCCAGTGTTGTGTCATGTCCAGTGCTCCATGGTAAAAGAGAGCTATACAAACACAGGAGAGGGTCCAGTGAAGCGCTACTAAGATCGTGATGGAATTAGAGCAACTCTCATTTGAGGAATCACAGAAAACTTGATCTGGTCATCTAGGAGAAGAAAATCCTCAAAATCACAGAATCACAGAGCTGGTCAGGTTAGAAGGGACCAGAGTAGTTCAACATGCATGTTCAAGCAAGAGCTTCTCAGAGTGCATAGCACAGGATCACATCCAGATTGTTCTTGAATATCTCCAGTGAGGGACACTCCACAACTGCTCCTGCTCCAGTCACCTGTGCAGTAAAGAATCTCTTCCTCACGTTGAAGTGGAATTTCATGTGCATCAGTTTGTGCCCATTCCTTCTTGTCCCATTGCTTGGCAGCACCACGCAGAGCCTGGATCCTACCACTGACACCCTCCCTTCAGATTGTTATCTGATACTATATCAGACAAGTCTTTCCTTGTATGAGAGATTCTCCAATCCCCTAATAATCTTTGTCACTCTCCTCTGGACCTGCTCCATCATATCCATACCCAGAGGAGCCCAGAACTGGCCACAGCACTCCAGATGTGCCTCACCAGGGCTGAGTAGAGGGGCAGGATCACCTCCCCCAGCCTGCTGACAATGCTCTTCCCAATGCATCCCAGGACACCTTTGACCTTCTTGGCCACCAGGACATGCTGCTGGCTCATGGCTTGCTGTCACCAGGACCCCCAGGTCCTTCTCCTCAGAGCTGCTTTCCAGCAGATCAGCCCCCAGCCTGTGCTGGTACCTGGGATTGTTCCTCCCCAAGTGCAGGACCCTGCGTTTGCCTTTGTTGAATTTCAGACAGTTCTTCTCTGCCCATCTCCCCACCCTGCCCAGGCCCTTCTGAAGGGCTGCACGGCCCTGGGGTATCAGCCACTGCTCCCAGCTCTGTGCCATCAATGAACTTGCTGAGGAGGCACCTCCCCTTCATCCAGGTCACTGATGGAGAAGTTAAACAATACCAGCCCCACTGTTGAATCTGGGGGTCACCACTTGTGACAGGCCTCCAGCCAGACCCTGTGCCACTGAGAACAATCCTCTGGGATCTGCCATTCAGACATTTCTCAGTCCACCTCACTGTCCCCTCATCCAGGCCACACTGCCTCAGTTTGCCTATGAGGTTCTTGTAGGAGGCAGTGTCAAAAGCCTTGCTGAAGTCCAGGTAGAACAATATCCTCTGTTCTCCCCTCATCTGTCTATCCAGGCAGTTGTTTCACTGTGGAAAGCAATCAGATTGGCCACTCATGATGTCCCTTTGCTGAATCCATGCTGATCTCCTTCTTGTCATCCATGTGGATAGAGATGGCCCCCAGAATGGGGTGCTCTATCACCTGTCCAGGGATTGAGGTGAGTTGGACTGGCTGGTAGTCCCATGAGTCCTCCTTCTTGTCCTTTGTGAAGACTGGGTGACATTTGCTTTTTTTTTCCAGTCCTCAGGCACTTCTGGTTCTTGATGACCTTTCAAAGTGGCCCTGCCACGATGTTCACAAGCTCTTTCAGCATTCATAAATGCATCTCATCAGAAGCCATGGACTGGTTGATACCACGTTTGCCTAAGGGTTCTCCAATCTAATAATCTTTGACTAAGGGAAAGTGTTCCTTCTCACATTCTTCTACCCTGATCTCTTGGTTAAGAGATTCCTGAGGGCTGGTCTTGTCTGTTCTATGATTTTTAGTCTTAAAATGCCATAATTTCAGGATGTGTGAACTGATTAATTCTGTAGAATAGAAAATCTGAGGCTAAATTTTCTTGTACTAAATTCTTTAATAAACATAAGAATAAGGAATATGTCTTCTTTCTGTTACTAAGAATCATGCTTATGAGTACTAAAAATTTAGTTTCACTTATTGGCGTGCAAAATAGGGAGAATGAGAGTATCATTATATTAAGAGAGTAAAAAAAAAAAAAAAGAATTCCCCTATTGTCAGTTCTAAATACAGCTAAGCATATCATAGAGTTAATTTGAGAGTCTCTTGACAACTTTTTAACGCTTACATGCTGCAGAATGATATTTTCTATTACTTCAGATGCAGTATATTTTTTATTATTTCATTTTTTTACAAAATTATCTTGGTTTTGTGAATAAGAACAAAAAAAAATTGCACTGGAAAATAAAGAAATTCTGATCATTCTTTTTGTCATCAACACTATGCATTAATGACTTAGTAATTAATAAGAAACTGGCCTTTGTTTTGGAATTATCCTTTATCATCTTGAGGGGAAGCTCTTGAGGATACTCAAGAAGGGCTCTGTCATGACTTAATGAAATTTATGAGGAAGGAATTGGATGCTGATGGAGAGCAGAACTGGAAAGAGGAAAGAAAGAACAGGTAAGAACAGTGACTGGGATTGGACAACTGGTCTTGAGACCAAGTCTGGAGAAGGAGTCCTCCATACTGCCTCTTCACCCTGTTTCCACTTCTGTGTTATGGGAAAGAGAGATTACATCAGCAATAATCTGCTTAAGAGTACAACTCCGTTTAACACCCTGTCCACCTGTTTCATGAATGAATCCAAAACCCAAGCAAAACAAAAGTCTAGCAGGTGAAACATGAGTTGTGCCATCAGCAATCTTTGGCTCACAAGGTGCAGAACCCATACCTAAAACTAGAATTACCAGGTTAAATTGTCCTGGAATTATTGTGTTATTCTGCACAAGAAGCAGCATTTTAAAAGCCTGTAATGTACTTCTTACTGACAAGTTTCATAGTATTTTCAGGGGATAGAAAAATTCAAATACAAAGGGCAGAAAAATATCAAGTTCCTTTTTTGCCAAGACCTATCCTTTTGCTTTCATCTAATCTTAGTGTTTCTGGCTTTGAGTTTTATTCATTCCTCTTTTATGCATGCCTCTAAACAGCTGTCTATCTCTTCATCTGTGGACTCTCCCTTTTGCTGCTGCTGCCTAAATTACTAACTCAGAAAGAGATCTTTCATATCTCTGGGTGATGCCTTCTTCCAAAGTCTGCTATCCATATTTAAATCTCTTTCTCTTCAGCTTGTTCTCTAATATTTTATCTCCCATACAGTAGGTTCAATATTGACCACTTACCTTTTCCTGGCTTATGCAGAGAAAAGCATCTGACAATGCTAGACAAATACCCAGTATTCAGTTTAATGAATTAATTCAGTTACTGGCTCTAGAAATGCAAAAGGAGACGCTTTGCTTGGCCCAAGATTTGAATATAATCTTTATTGAGATATTTATTAGGTCTGAAAAGATAATTAGCTAGTTAGTTATACAGGTCTATCAGGTTTTTTTAAGAAGTGTCCACCAAGCACATGCCAATCATGCTTCTGAAAGCTTATAAATTGCCACTGCTTGCAAATAAAATGCTAGATTCCTTCTCTAAACCCTGTGTGACTGAAGCTATTAAAGACAGAGATTGTGTCTTCCCAAAAAAATGAATCTAATAGTGAATGTTATCCTGGATGGTGGCAAGGATTACAGCACAAATTTATGCACACAATAAAATGGTATTTAAATACAGGATTAAATAATGCATTTTTGTAACAATAATTTACCTTTTGGCTTACTAACAGCCTTTTAAAAAACAAGGTTGTAGCATGTGCACATGTGTGTGCTTGTGGCCTTATAATGAACTCTTGCCTTTTTTTTTTTTTTGCTGTGTGGTCTGGAGTGTACATTTTCCTTTGCTTGAGTCTATTGAGTACTGTGTAAACAAACACTCTTTTAAAAAATGGTTCTGAGAACTGTTACATTCTCAGCTTTGCAACTGAACTTTGTCTTCTTGAGGCTGTAATATTGTTTGTGATGAAAGTCTATGCAGGAACAAAAAATAAACCCAAACCAAAACAACATAACAGCTTAACTGTGGTGACCGCAGGCAGCTGTAACCCCAGTGGAGAGGCACTCCAAGCACAGAGCACCTGTGGGCAGTCAGTGCTAAGACTTCTCTTGGAACATTCAAAGTACTCTGACTCAAATTCTCTTTTCAAAAAAATTAATTTACAAATTAAATTGTATAAGCTAAATGATGGCAGATATTTTGTATTTATTTAACAGGACAAACTGCAAAGTATACCAGACAGGGAGAATGTATCAGGGTGCAGGGAGAGATGCTCTCTGTGCACACAGAGGATGCCACATGGAAGCAGACAGAGGCAGCCCCTACCTAGGCTTCAGGCAGGTACCAGGGTGGGCAGGGCAAGGCTGGGACATCAGCCCAGAGGCTGGGCAAGGGAGGGCTGAGGGAGGCTGGTGACCAGCTCTGCTGCAGCATCACTGGGACAGGAGCTGGTGGCCCTGAGGTCTGACATAGGGTCCTGGGCATTGCACAGGTTGTGGAGAGGCACAGCAGCAGGCTAGGCTGTTCTGGTAAGGTCTGTCAGTGCCATGGAGGTCCTGAGAGTATAGAAAGTGGGCTTTAACTGTATTGTAAATAAAAATAAATATATGCTAAAGTTTTTAGAAGGGAGAAAAATGTCCAAAAGGATAATTTTTTTCAACCACCTTTCTTGTAACTACTGAATTTCAGCAGTGAAACTAAAGGAAGTATTTCAAAAGCCAGATAGAATCAGTATTCACATGATTATTTTACTCATTTAGAGAGTCATCTTGACCTTAAATTAGGAGTGCAGAAATAGGAACATGTATGAAGAGATCAGACAATAATACAATAAGTACTGTGTCAAATCTAAATATGTACTAAGTTTCTTAATTACATATTAGTCTTTCTTTACTGTGGGTCACAGTTCATAGTCAATGGTTTACTATGGTTGTGGATAATTTCTGTGTGAGTGGCAGACACACATCAAATTATCAGTGGTGTCTAGAAACTTTCAGTATATGGTATTCTTTACAAGACAGCATTGAAATTAGAGCTTGTGCAAGTTCTACGTTTGTAAAACCTTAGTCACTAAACAAAGAAAGAAATACCTGCTCTCTATCAATTTACAAGTTTCTTAATTCTAACCATACAATCACAGAACAGCCCAGGCTGGAAGGGACCTCAAAAGGTCTCCTGGTCATAATGGGAAAGGGAGACTGGAATATAGAGCATCCTATCCAATCATATCTTGAGAAAAACCTTCCAGTGATGGAGAATTCACCCTGTCCCTGGGAAGTTTGCTCCATTGAACTCCATATATCTCTATGAAAAAATACCTTTCTTCTGTCAAAATGAAGCCTTCCTCAATGCAACTTATATCCACTGACCCTTGTCTTCTCCAAGTGGCTCCAGAAGAAGTGAGAACCTCTGTCTTCTTTGTAGCTGCCTTTGAAGTGACCATCTCCAAAATGTATAAAACTTATCACCATTCTGCATCATACGGAATATAATCACTGAATAAATGACATCTGTGCTTAGTGATCTTTATCTTGGCATACAAGCATATCTACCATAAAACTAAATACTGTCCTGATAAATTCCAAGACAGAATTTATTCTCTGTTTGTCATTGTGAAACAGGTTTAATTTATTCCAAACAGTAAAAAAAAAAAAAAAAAAAAAAAAAGAAAATAATTTGATAGTACTAAATGTCCTCAATCAATAAACTGGTAGCCCTGGACATTTTTAGATTAGTCCTAAATTATTATAGCCCCACCCAGAAAAATGAGACATTTCTTTCTTTCATTATTAGAGCCACAGCGTCTTTCATTCCTTTCAATTTAAACTGAGGTAGGTGATTATTTTCTTCTTAATGGTAGTGGTAAAATGGTACTTGATATGGCTTGTTGATGGCTGCTTTTCCCTGTTTCCCTAAAGCTTCAGACAGCTTAAAGACATTAATTTTATGTACAAAGTCATATGCTGAGTTCCAGCAGAATGTCTAGACTGAAAAACTTCTAGCTTATTTGTTTGTGTTTAGAAAATATCATTTTTTTGATGAAATTGAGTACTAATTTAAAAAAGAATAATTTCTGAAAGGAAAAGACTTAAGTGCTTGTTTAAGATCAAGCACTTTAGTTAAGTGTTTTGCTGAATTAGGTCATGCAATAAGAAATGCAGATTAACTTGTCTGTCACCAATTGCTGAGAGCCTGTGCAGTAAATTTAATGTTCTCAAATAGCTACATGTTTATGCTCAAGTTCTGATTTACTCATTACAGCAATGGACAAATATATATAATACACTCAAAATGATGTGGAAGAAATAATCTATTTACCAGCTACATGCCAAGAAAAATAATATTGGGTGTAGAACTGATCTATTTCACATGAATAAAATACAGACATCAGGACTGAAATCTACTGTTATAAAATGGTGTGTATCACTGCTTGGCAAGGTAATTAGAAATTATAGATGGGGGTTTTGATTGCCCTCTATGCCTTGGCGTGACAATCTAGGGTCTTGCTACAGAGAGTCATCCTTTGGGAAAGAAAAATTATTTAACAGGGTTTTTTACATGGTAAATTAGCAACAAATTATGTAGATAGAGTTCTTAAAATGCTTTGTTCTCATATAAATTCCAAAGACAGATGTCAAAAGCAGGAGAATTTACTATATTGGTAGCACTGTACATACAATATTAGAAATTATTGCTTAGAAATCACATGGACTAATAAATTTTTATTACTTCTGTGGTACAAGTTTCACAAGTAGAAAGCATGTCAGACAGATACATGGAAAATCATTCTGGGAGCTGTATTGTATATGGCATGCACAGATTCCTGTGGGATGTCTTCAATAGAGTTAATTTACTTCCATGACAATAAGTTATATTTTAAACTTCAACAATTTCTTACTGCTAAAACATGATGCAGTTGAGAGGCGTTATTATTGGAGCCTGCTGTATTACTGTGTCTTTATGGTAAAACATTATGGAGAAAAAGAAAATTTGTATAATAATATCTGTAATATTTTGAACTTAGAGAGTGAAATTTATGGCATCCAAGTTCAGAGAAGAAAATGTTAAATTGTACACTGTCCATCATGGTTAAACTCCAAGATTTGTGTCAAACAGATTGCAGTCTCTTTCAGAAACTTGAAGCTAAGAATTATTAGTGTTCAAACCACCCCAACTCCTGTTCCATCTAGCAGCTGTAAATGCAGTGAATATTTGACCAATGTGTTTTCATTTCCTGGTCCAAGCAAACATAGTCCAGTGTTTACAGCTTACAATTTTTAAAGATTTTTGGCATAGCTCATTGTTCTTTCTTCACAGTTTGCAGATGTTCATGCTGAGTTTTTTATTCTGTGTGGAAAATATAATTTATGAAATAACTCAGCAAATATATAAATAGATCATCATGCAAAAAACCACAAACAAACAACACTCCCCCAGAACAATAGTCTTTCAGTAGAGGATGCTGATTCTAGCAAAATACTTCCATGAATACTTTAAATAATCAACTTTGCTTTGATAGTCTGAAAGACTACATATCTACCTTTTAATTGGCGTATTATAGCATATTCTGATGAATTTATGCAGGCTTCAGTCATCACTCATTTTCAGCTATTCATCTCAAATTCTTTTTCACCTTCAGATCGAACTTCCATTTCCATTAGCAAGTTATTGTCAGTGTGGAATGTAATGATCCAATGACAGGTGTGATCTAAGCAGAACTTGACTTCAGTCATGTTTTATATCTGGACTGTAAACTTTTTTGAATGTAGAAGAACAATTAAAAAACTTTTGTTGTTACCTCAAAGCATTATAAAATTACAGGCATAGAATAGTTCCTTTGCAAGGGACCAACAATTACCTAGTCCAACTCTGTGACACTTCCTCAGGTAAGAGATGACCATAAGATAAAGCATGTTATTAAGGGCATTGTTCAAATGATTCTTAAACACTGACAGACTTGGGTATTGGCCACCTCTCCAGGAGGCCTATTACACTGTTTGATCAGCCACTCAGTAAAGAAATTTTTCTTATATCTAGCCTGAACCTTCCTTGACACAGCTTTTACCCATTTCCACATGTCCTGTCACTGAAAACCAGTTGAGCTCAGCAACTCCTCCTCCAAAACCGGAAGAGAACAGCTTTGAAGATGCACAATATCCCCTTTTGGAAATTGAAGTGATCATTAACTTAATCTAATACTAAAATTGTCCGTCCCACCTTCCCAAGTATCCTGGAATGCAAATGGATCTGTGGAATAATGATCATGTTGGTTCAGCTGGCATAGAAGTGTTGTCAAAATTTTGTTACCCTACACCCAGCATTAAAACTGCTTCTGTGAAGAAAAACCCCAGATGGATCATTGTCATAGAATGTTCCTAATAGGATCAGAGGACCCAACATGTAGAGTGGGCCCATTTCTTAACTTCCTTCCTCCTCTGGGGCAGAGGTTAAAGATGTGAAGAGAAAGCTTCCTACCCTGGTATGGCATTAATTTTTCAGTTGGCCATGATGAATTTTGAAACGAGAAGTCCCAGAGTAATCAAAAGAGATTTAAGGGTCTTGAGGTGATTGGGTAAGAGATGAGAAGCACAAGTGTGTTCTCGTTTATCCTTCCACTTGCAGAGAATGAGGAAAGAAGAAACAGGAAGAGCTACCAGTTGGATACCTGCCTTCAAGACTGGTGTCACTAGCAGAATTTTAGTGGTTTTGAACACCAGGCCAGTGTGAGCCTTTGAGACAGGTTAGTGATACCTGTCTCAAAGTGGGGAAAAAGATCTTTATACAGGAGTTAACAGGGTTCAATGAGAGATCTTTAAACTAGGTTTAAAAGAGGAAAGGAATAAACCCCAAGCACACTAGAGACCTGGGGACAGCCTGCCAATATTTGAGGGATGGTGTGCTAGTGAATTCCATTGGTCTGCTCTCTCAGTGGAGGTAAAGGATGGAGATCTATGCAGCAGCAAAGACACAAGTATTATTTATATGTTGAAAACCACAGAAGAGTATGAGAAGAATCACATAGAAATTATGCCTTTTGCTCCCAAAAAGATGGGGAGTGCGATCAATAGTCCAAGTGCATTTAGCATGCAGCATGGGAAATACAGAGAAGATGGAAGCCACTGTGAAGCAAGAAAGCTATGACATAGCTGCCATCACAGAAACATGGGGAATTACTGGAATGTTGCAGTGGATCACTCTAAACTCTTCAGAAAGGATAGGCAAGGAAAAAGATGGTGACGTAGCCCTTTATATTAGGGAGTGTTTCAAATGTCTAGAGCTCAGTGATAGGGTGATGATAGGGTCAAGGGTTCATGCATAAGCATCGGAGAGAAGGCCAAAAAGACAGACATCCTGGCAGGAGTATGTTGTAGACCACACAACTAGGATGAAAAGGCAGATGAAATATTCTATAAGCAGCTGGGAAAAGCCATCAAATCACTGACCCTTGCTCTCACAGGGGACTCCAACATACCAGATACTGGCTAGAAATATAACATCAGAAGGGAACAGCCCAAGAGGTTTCTGAACTGTGTGAAACATGCCTTGATGTTCCTGACACCATGGGTAAGGAGGCCAGCCAGGGAAGGTGCACAGCTGGACCTACTGCTTGTGAACAGAGGATTAGTGGGAGATGTGGTGGTCAGAGGCCATCTTGGGCACAGAGACCATGGAAGGAGAGCTTCCTATTCTCAGAGCTGTAAGGAGGGTGGTCAGCAGAACTGGCAGGGACTTCCAGGGGGCAGACTCTGGCCTGTTTACAGGACTGGTTGATAGTGTTCCTTGGGATGTGGTCCCAAGAGGACAAGGTAGTGCAGGAAGGCTGAACATTGTTTGAGAAAACAACATTAAAGGTGCAGGAGCAGGCTGTCCACATGTGCTGAAAGAAGAGCTGTCTGGGAAGAAGACTGGCCTTGCTGAACAGAGTTTAGGCTGAAGTCAGGAGAAAAAGAAGAGTTTATGACCTTTGGAAGAAAGAACAAGTAGCTCAGGACTAAGAATATGTCATGAGTTATGCAGGAAGAAAATTAGAAGGGCCAAAGACCAACTAGAACTGCTATAGAAAATAACAAAATTTTTTTCAAATACAAATTTTACAAATACAGTCACTACAAAAGGGGGTCAAGAAGTATGTCCATTTGCTACTGGTTGTTGAGGGAGGCATGTGGTGTAACATAATGACAAGGGATAAGGAATAGGCTGAGGTATTGAATGTCTTCTTTGCCTCAGCCTTTAAGAGCAAGACAGCTGTCCTCAAAGTACCCAACCCCCTGACCTGGAAGATGGGAATTGGGCAGAATGAAGCCCCCATACTCCAAGTGGAAATGGTCAGAGACCTGCTACACCACTTAACACACGAGTCTCTGAGGCTGGATGAGATCCCCTCAAGGGTACTGAGGGTGTTGATGGAAGTGCTCACAAGCCACTTTCCATCATTAACCAAACGTCTTGGCTAACTGGATAGGTACCAGGTGACTGGTAGTTTGGAAACTACCAGGATTGGTAATTGGTAATCCTGCTAGTGATAGGAAGTTTGGAAATGCGAAACATTTACAAAAATGGCTGGAAAAAGGATCAAGGGAACTACAAGCCTTTCAGTCAGATGTCAATGCCAAGGGATGGTCATGGAGAAGATCAACCTGAATGCCATCACATAGCATGTGCAGAACAATGGGATCAGGCCCCACCAGCCTGGGGTTGTCAAAGGCAGGTCCTACTTGACTAGCCCGATCTCCTATGATGAAGTAACCCTAGTGGTTGAGGGGATGTCCCATACAAATAGACTTCAGCAAAGCCTTTGACACCATTTCCCACAGCAGCCTCCTGTAAAAGCTGGCATCCCACAGCTTGGACAGGTGCACCCTTCCCTGGTTTAAGAACTGGCTGGAGGGCAGGCCCAGAGAGTGGTGGTCCGTGGAGTTACATCCAGCCATCTGTTGCTCACCGCTGGACACCCCAGGGCTCAGTACTGGGGCCAGTCAGTCCTGTTTAATATCTTCATTCATGAGGAGATTGAGTGCCCCCTCAGTCATTTTGTAGATGACACCAAGTTTGGCAGAAGTGTTGATCTGCTGGAGAGTTTGAAGGCTCTGCAGAGGGATCTGGACAGGCTGGATCTATGGGCCAAGAACAATGGTATTGATGTTCAAAAAGGCCAAGTTCCAGGTCCTGCCCTTGAGTCACAATAACCATAAGCAGCACTAGAGGCTGGGGAAGAGTGACTGGAAAACTGCTTGTCAGAAAAGAGCCTGGGGGTGCTGGTCAACAACAGCTGAACATGAGCCAGCATGTGTCCAGGCAGCCAAGAAGTCAAATAGCATCCTGGTCTGTATCAGCAATAGTGTAATCAGCAGGACCATGACAGTCATCATCCTCCCCATCCCATTTTTGGCAGTGGCGAGGCCGCATGTCAAGCCCTGTGTTCAGTTTTGGGCCTCTCATGACAAGAAAAACATTGAATTGCTGGAGCATACCCAGAGAAGGGCAATGGAACTGGAGAAGTGTTTGGAGCACAAGTCCTGTGAGGAGTAGCTGAGGGAGCTGGGGATGTTTAACCTGGAGAAAAAGAGGCTCAGAGGAGACCTTATTGCTCCCTACAACTGCCTGAGGAGGTTGTGGCAAGGTAGGGGTTACTCTTCTCCCAGGCAACCAGTGACAGGACAAGGGGAAACCCTGAAGTTGCTCCATGGGAGGTTTAGAATAGACTTGATGGAAATTTTTTTCATGGAAAGTATTATCAAGCATTAGAACAGGCTACCAAGGGAAATGGTTATCTTCTTATACCTCTTTACTTCTTTACTACTTTACCATCTCTGGAGGTATTTAAAAGATGTGTAGTTGTAGTGCTTAGGGACATGGCTTAGGGGTGGCCTTGGCAGTGCTGGGTTAATGGTCACACATATTAAAGGTTTTTCCAACCTAAAATGATTCCATCATTCTTTAACACTGGGTAACTTTTAAAACAATGTAAAAACTCCATTTTGATTTTTCTGTGTTCCAATGATAGTCAAGATTAGGAAGGCATTTCTTTTTGATGGAGTGATATAACATTCCAGTAGGAAAATAAAGTTATTTTATCCAATGAAATGCATTCCTCTTTCATAATAAAATTCAGAAATATATGCAATTTCAGACAAATGTCCTTAAAAGAGAGGAGAAAATACTGTACCTAAGGTAAATTTTGTCTGGGCTGTGGCATCTAGACTTCTCCCTTCCTGGAGCCCTCTGATTATAAGACCATAAAATATGATATCCAGGATCAGGTGTTTGGTCTCTCAGGTTCTGTATCCTATAGTCTGTAACAGCAGTTAGTGCTGAGCTGCAGAAACACAGAACAAGGTCCATTCTACACAAAACCGCTGATGGTCCCCTAACTTCCACTGGATACCAATTCAGTTGTGAAATACAGAATTTATAAGGTAACTAGTCGAGATCCACATGAAATTTGACTGCCCTAGTATTAGGAGGCAACACCGTTGTTGGGGTTTAGGAATAATATTCCTCAATTTAGTGCTCCCACCAAAACCAAACTGGCACTCGCTCCTGCACCCACACCCCCTCTTTCTATGGGTGGCCAGAGAGGAGAGTTGGAGGCATAAAAGACAAAGATCATAGCTTGAGATAAGAACAAGTTACTGGAAAAAGCAGTGACATAAGAAAACAACCAGTAACATCAATAATACTAATAGCAAAAGTGTAAAAAGAGAGGGAGAGTTACATGCAAAATGCTCACCAAGCCTGGGAAAATGCAACAATAGCAAATGGACCTTATGCAAGCCACACTAGTTCCCCTGACCAGTGGCTCCCTCCTTCTCCAGAATGAGAGCCCCTTTCCCCAGCAGTGATGTAAGATGGTAACAAATAACCTCAGGGTCTTGGCTGCACCCACATGACTTCAGTCCTCCTCCTTGGCTGCTGTGAAAAATTAACCCTGCCCTTGGCTGAAACCAGGACACAACATTGTTACTTAATGCAAAAATGCAATTTGTTTTTCCCCCACCATTAAATTTTTTATATACTTTCATCAAATATCCATGTATGATGTGGATTTTTTGGCATAGTTCTCTACCATCCTTCATTTTGTAAGGTCACTTCTGACTGTGTTCTGTGAATATATAGGATTTTCAGACTGGAAAACCACAGACTAGAGCCACATTTCTAAATAAAGAAAATGTAGGCTTGTAATGTATGGTAGTATAGCCACTCCCATCTGACTTAAGTCACAATCCTGATAAAAATATGTAACAGCTCAAAATATTTTTCCATTATTCATCAAAATATTAAAGGAATTATAATGAGAATTATAATTAATGTAGTTCAGATTTCCTGTGAAAAAGTATAAATGTATATTTTGTAAATATATAAATATGTAAAATGCCTATTTGGCTTATTTTCAATGGTACACTGTTGAAGAAAAAGGCAAATCTTCTTCACTACCACACTATAGGAGGAAAAGAAATAAAGTGTGCATTCCTGACATAGACCCTCTGTAATGCAGGAGATTCCCACACTCTGCTGCTTTGAGTGGGAGATTAGATAAAGCTGGAATTCCTACATGGATCAGAACACACCTCAACCCTCTGATATATTTGTACTGTTCCCCTCAGGCTCTGCTTAACTCTTTGCTTCCATTCACAAATCTTTAATTCCACATGGCAATGTGGCTGCATTTTGGAGCAAGTGGCCTATGAAAATTAAACTCTCAAAAGCCCTGACCAAAGAAGCAGGAGCCGGTAGCTCCACTCAGGTTTTGGTTGTGTTGCAGATTAAGCAGTCCTTTTCACAATGGAGAGGTGAAGTTGACAACAAAGAAAAACCAATTTTTTTTGTCCTGTCTAAGGAGTTCCTTTGCCTTGATTTAGAGATTAGAGCTTCATGATTCAGTCCCTTAAGGGGCCACCTGCTCATCTGAAGGCAGGAAGTGTTTGATACCCCCATCACCTGAGACTCCTTCTTCTTTTAGCTGTTGCCTGAAGCTTCCTTTGACAACTGTCTGCACTGAATTGTACTCCAAAGCACAGAGAAACTGGCCTCCAAATTCACAGTTTGAAGCCTGGTTCAGGGTTAAAATAGATACATCCAGCAGATCTTGCCATTCTGTGTGTCAGGAGCTTTCTGTCATTATTTCTAGTGCAGCTGAGCTGCTGCATTAAACACATGTATGTGCAAAGGATCAAGTGATCCAGTGACCTGAACACTCCATAAGAGTTTTGTGTGCATCTGGAAATCTACATAAGTGCCAGGGTTGGAAAGAAAAGTGAGGCAGGAAGTTGGGAACAAGCAGGCTGGACTTTCAGCAGAATTAAACTTTTCTGCATGGGGTGCATTCCATTACTGTATCTTGTTAGGCCTGCAAATACATCTCTGAAAAGCTGCTGTACTTTTCAGCCACAGTGACTTACTATTAAAAATCTGCACTGTGGTGGGATAAAATGTGTACAGATAAGCATACAGATCTTCTGAGCAGAGTGATGAGGGTTGTACCTAGACCACAGCAGCCTGTAAAGGTTTGTGACATGTCTCTATGGTGTGACTTGGCTACTAGGGATTCTTCACCAGAATCTGTGCCTCCAGCAGTATCTCCAGTTATGAGAGGCACTTCATCTTCAGCCTAAGCAACAAGTGTTTCCAGTTACATGTACTATATGTGGGCTTTTCTCATCAGTGGATAGTATGGTTTATATGAATTGATACTGTGCTCACTCATTTTGTCCTGACAGAAAACAAAGGAAAATAGCATTGTCTGCCTCTCCCTGTGTGTACATACATGCTGTGCTGATTCAGTTGGGAGCTATGGAGGTAAGAGCATTGGATAGCTCTTAGCACAATGCTTGGATAATTATCCTGGTACAATCTGTGGCTATCTAAAATTTCCCATGTTCACCAGATGACTTGATGACTTCTATAATGAAATATTTCACCTGAAGTTTTGCTTTGGAAAAGTAGGAGAAATTTTTTTGTATACAAGATAAACAAAGCATTTAAAAATAAATTTCCTAAAAAATCAGCTTGCTGCCTTTGTGAGCAGAAATATATTAAGAGAAAAGTAAAAACCCCATCTCCAATGCAGCACAGGCTTTATACTGGTACTTTTCAAAATCCAGAGGGCTTTTACATGCTGGTGGCAGCACATCTCCAATGGTGTTATGAAAACAGAGCAGTTAAAAGACACTAAAGACAGTATGGTGAAAGTACAGCGAACTGAGTTTTAATATCCCTCACCTCTTGCCAATCTCAGAGTCAGAAGCTCAGAATTCCCCCTTTGTAGGGTAGCAGTGGCCTTGTGTCTTGCTCCTTGTCATACAATGGCTAGAGAAAATCTCTGCCAGGCATCTTTGCAGAGTTCTGCTTTTATGAAAAAGAGACAGAAGAAGGGACCTGGCGTTTTAAGAGCCATAAAACTGTTAGGGGCTCTTTCACAAAGATATCTCTGTACCTGTGAGATTCTGTGAATGTAAACAGTTCTCTTTGGCCAGGAATTTTCAGGTAAATCTGAATTCACACATGTTATGAGAAATAAAAGCAGTTTCATAGTTTGAAGTTCTTGTTCAGACTTATTCAGTGAAAATTGAACCTTTGGAAAAAAACTTCAGAACTTCCCCAACACTATTTTAATATATAGGTTATAAGGCAGTACACTCTGCTTCTTATATGCTTATGCACAATATTGGTTACAACACATAAATGCAGTAATTTACCCTTAACAGTGTATTTCATGTGGAAAGTCTTGCAATGAAACTGTCCATTTTTCTCATAAAATAAAAAAAAAAATGTTCATGCTTTGACAAAGATTAAATCATCCTTCAATGCTTATCTGTGTGCTGTACTTGTGAATATGAATAGGTCATTGTCTTCAAAGTTACTGTTCATGCATGAAAAATTCAACATATGCATGAGTTTATATAGGAACTTGATGTTAAATAAGTGTTAGGAATGTATTGTTCTTGTATTGCAATGTCAGTGTCTCCTGGATGGAATTTGAGAGCATTTATGTTGTTATGAAGGAGCACTCACTCCCTGCCTCTTATCCGGTAATAGTTGTGTGGTTATGTAGAAGACAGCCTGTAATGTAGTCAATCTTTTAATTCTCATGAAAATCAAAATAACCTGCACAGAAGTGATACACACTACAATATAAAAATGATAAAAGTCATTAAATGTTAATTCCCTTATTTTAAAAATCCCCTACTGCACACTTAAGGTGGTAGCTACATAATCTCTTTTTAATTCAAAACTTTTATTTTCTTCAGTCACACCAGTCCTTTATAAGATCTGAATGTGGTCACTGAATGCACCTGAATTTTGCTAAATAACTATATTTAATGTGGAATTCCTAACTTTGGCCATACCTGATGTTTTCTAAAGTTGAGGTTACATTTTTGGATTCTGTGCACCCACAAAGTGAGATAGCAAAACCAGAGGCATTGAAAAGAAAAAGCTGAAAAACACTTATTAGTCTACACTTGGACTTTCGGCTTGTAAAAATCATTCTATACTGCAATACCACATAATGGAAGAAGATTGCACAGTCATGGCATATAATTTCATTAGTATAAGAAATATTAATAGGCATCCAATATTAAAGGCAATTTGGATGGGCGCTATGGTATACTGATCTTTAAAAAGGGGCTGCTGTTCCTCATATCTGACAGAGTTTGAGGTCTTCCAAATCAGTTCCTAGACCATTGTTACAACTAAACACAAATTAGACATGATCTTTCTCAGCTCTAACTAGCTAATAATCTCTTTCTACCAGTGCTTTGTAATGCTTTGGAAAATTGTGGAGGCCCAGTGCCACCTCTCCTTCCAACACGTTCAGCTTCCATTGACTTCAGTGGAAAATGAAGGGCAAAAATATTGCTAAGAATGGAAGTTTTAAACATTACTCATCACGTTTTTCCCTGTTCATACAATTCAACAGAACACATTAAGACACAGAGGACTGTGGTTCTGAAAGCAAGAAGAAAACTAAGTGTTCAAAGGCAAATACTGCCTGCCCGGCTCTTTCAAATCACTAGGTCAAATTCTGGTTTTGGTGTAATCGTAATTATAGGATTGCTTTCAATTTATGTGGGAGTATTGGAGACAGGAATTTGTCCCTCTGAGATTACTTTGTAGGCTGATGTAGCAACACATCAAGATTTGTAGAGATTGTAAAATTTGGCTCACAAGGGAAAAAAACCCAGGATTTATAGTGTGACTGAGAAAAGTAGGAGTGCATAGAATGCCTGATTGCACTACAAAAACTACGTTAAAAGTCTTATAATTTCTGGTTTTCTGTTTTTATATATACAAGGCAATAAAAATCCTATGTTAACTAGAAAGTAAAGCGAATGTTTCTAAAAAATTACTTTGTCCTAAAGCAATATCCCGTCTGTCCCATACATTTATGATGATGGTGAGGGTGTATCAAACTGCTGTTTACACTATCTCACAGGTCCCAGAGTAAAATGCATTACAGGGAAGGCTTAATGGTGGAATGTAAGTTACAATATAATTTTTGAGCTGTTCAAAAAAGGTGTGTCATGGTTCATATTTTACAACTGCAGCAAAATTAACTCAATAATCAATAATAATCAAGCTCATCTGGGCCCAATCCTGGAAAGTTTTAAGACTCCTGGATTTCTGCTTTTCTGCTGAGGTCATTGGGAGTTAGCTGAGCATTTTGCAATCAAAATAAGAGGAGAAAAGTTTCTTCACTTCTCAAGACCTGGACCAACAGCCAATAACATCAAACTGATCCTACCATCATTAAATTAAGTCCAAGATACATCAGTATGAAACATGGTGCCAGTGAAATTTGCTCAGCATTAGATAATTTGTGCCTGTTTTTCTAACAATAACTTTGGAGGTCTCGTGGATAAATAGCAAGACAGAGTATGAAAGAAGCTTGTTTTTTGCATCCCACTGGAAAAGAATCAAAGAATCATCTATGTGAAATGCTGTTACAATGGTAAAAAGTTCCTAAAAGTACTTTATTTGCAAAATATTTATGCAATCTCTGAAAAAAAAAAAAGAATAAAAAAAAAAAGAGGATTATCTTAATCTTTACATCAGTCATTATTTTGAAGCCAAAAAAGATTGTCTGCTTTGGGAAGATAACAAATTTGACAATTTTCATCTGCTGAACAGAAGTAAATTTTCTCTTTTCTTTTAGTGCTCTGAACTAACAACATCACAGCTGGACACGTTTTCTGAGGACTGTAAATTCTTTACTGAGGACTCGAGGGCTGTAACCTTGTTATTTCTTTACTTCAGCTGGAATATTCCACTCTACTGACACAAGTTTCTTTCCACTTGTCACTCAGCCAGTCACATCTCAAAGCCAAGGAGGTTCCTCATTCAAGAGCTTTGTCTCAAGTAATCTCCTTACTCCAACATTGAATAGCACAGTTGAAATGGCTCCATGCAAACGGGCCATTTAATGGTCAATCCTTTTGTCTCTCACATCCCAGATTATGAGCATCATCTTGATTTCACACAGGGTGAAAAGAAACAAGTGTTTCCATAGGATTTCAGCCTGAATTTCCCTAAGAAACTTTTCTTTGATTTCTTTGAGTTTTAAGCTCACTTTGAAAAATGTTTTAATGGATCATTAAAAGAAAAGAGCCTAAAATCTTATTCTGTTGTTCTTTTAAATTTGTTTTCTATCAGAGAAAACTGCAAATTGTTCCATAATGTCTCAAAAATATGAGAATATTATTATCTTACAATTAAAAAAATATTTAACAGAGAAGATAAATGTTCACCTGAAGTCTGAGCCTACTTTCACAAAATTTAGATTCCTAAGTCATTAATTTTGTCTGTAAAGTTGCTTATGTGAAAAAAAAAATTACTGCTGTCACAAGAGCTCCACTAACAACTTTACCATTAATATTTTTATTATTTCCTTACAAAATAATTTGTTACAGTGTCATACAGGTTTCTGCCCTCTGTATCTATTCAGAGTTTTAAACATGAACAGAAAGGCAACACCAAACAGAAACTCAATTACTCTTGCAATCCAAACACTGTATCTCTGAAAATGGCTGTGCCTTATAAAATATGAAGTCAAGAAAGTCAGTAAATGCATCATATTTTAACCATAGAAACCTGTTTTTGCAGACATGCAATGAGGTCCTAGTCAAATAAAAAACTCACAGCACAGAAACTTAGCATAAACTCGAAGGAAAAAAAGCAGGTAGCCCGATAGCTATACACTAATACAGACAGAATTAGTTATGATGGTTTATCATTTAATGACTCCCAAAGCCTTCTTTATTTTGTAGCTTCTAACAACCTTTTAAAAATCTCTTGGGACCTTTCTCTAAATAAGCCATTTCTTTCTGGGAAAAATGAAGAAAAATGGTACATGGTACAAATATTACAATCAAGAGAAATATTGCTCATATAGCCCAACTGTGATGTTCTTTCACCATTTTATACAGCTTTTATCTTTTTTTGAGAAAAATGTCTCTTAAATGAACGTTATTCCAGCCTGGTGCAACATAACTCCCAAAAAACCAAACAAATAAAAGCAGTGAAAGAAAAATATACTAGCTGAATTTACATACTTAATAGTCTATCTTCATCCAAACATAGGGATCAGCCCCTGTTGTGTCATAATCATTAAGGTATTTTAGTCACCTTGACCCATCTACTTAATTTAGATACGTCTTTTTAGCATTAGAATTTCCATACTAAAATGCCGCTTTATAGTTACCAAGAGCCAGGAGCAGAAGCAAAGAGTCAAACAAATTATCACTGGCTCTTAACATTTCAGTCCATTATGATGCAGACAAATAAAATGTTAAATGCTTGTAAAAATGTAGTCTAGCTGTAGCCTGCTCCAAACTAAGGGTCTTCCCAGTCTATACTGGTAAAGCTATACAGATAATAGAAATTACTTGAAAGAAAATTCCACTGTCAGCATATTTGAGTAGACTCCAATGAGAGAGCAATCTTCTTTTCTTTTTGTTTTTCTTTTCTATCCCTCCTCATCAAATAGGTGGAGCAATTTCAAATAGTTCCCTTATGAACTATAAGCTTGAAAAGGAGCAAGAAGCACAGAAATAATCTCCCTGCACAATATGACCTCCTTTCTAAATTCAAGGTTTCTTGGTCCCTAAAATAAGATGTCATTCAAGTTCTCATTGCCTAGTCATTCCAGACTCATTGCCTAGGTCTCTTCAGATCAGAGGCTGCTGGTCCTATTGACTGGTGCATGTGATGGTTTTCCTGACAGACTCAACTGTCTGCCAGGGATTGAGCTGAGTCTACTGAACTACTTTCATGTTGGAGTTCAGGTTTAAGTAATTTTTAAACAACATTAACATATTTCATGTATTTTCTCTCCAAGAGAAGAAAAAAACCCCAAACCCATAAGATGCTAAAGCAGAATAGTTTCTATAACATAAGGATATAAGGTAATCTTAAATATGATAAATGTATGATCTGCCTATGACTTGCTGTCAATTACACAATTTATCCCATATCAGATGAAACAAGTTTAATAAACCACTTAAGTGTTATAAGGTATGCTTTCTACAAACATGAATTATGTATCTATCTGCAGCCAAATGTACGTGTTCTATCACTCTGAATATTAAATACAAAAACTATGTTTAAATAATGTGAAGGGTCTGATTTAAAGCAACAAAAGCCAATAAATTCAAAGTTTATGCTGGCACTCTATCCTTAACTCACACAAATTGTTTCAAACAGGTATAATGTCATGAATTACACCCCTCTCACATTTACGTTTCTACTACCATATTTGAATTTTCTGAGTTCTATTAGTACAAGTCTCTCCATGAGTGTCTTTAAATAGAGTTCTAAAATATAATTTATTAGCTTTGTTTCTATTTTTTAAGGCAAAAATATGCCTTATAGAAAATTTTAAAGGTACTTCTTTTTTTTGTCTGAGGATGGAATAGTTCCTTTGGAACTGTTTTAGTTTGTCTAATACACAACCCGAATGCCTAAATATTTATTAATTACTGTTAATAAATATTTTTTGCAGAAGAGATTGTGTTGCCTCCCTCAGAGCTTTTCTGATCTTTTGGGTCACCACAGATCTGGCCAGATACTTAGTATGCCCATTAGATAATATTGTTATAAAATTTGTAGAGTCTTAGCAATATAGACAATAGCAAAGTGAATATCTGCAGTGCTTGTTTCAAATACTGTACAGCTGCTTTGCTGTTTCTATCTTTTTGTATATATGATCACATAACTTTATTAAGCCAAAGTAAATTCTACCCAAATTGGATCCATCTGAGAATTGTATGTAAGAATTTTTGGGGGAAAAAAATTCCAAATGGTTAGAATGGTTCACACAAAGAAAAGTGTGATTTTTGTATCTATGGCAAGGCTGTTAGCCAAGAAGTACCTGTAAGTCCTTGGTGAAAGAATGAGAATGAAGCAAGATGGCATTCAACAGTTTTGCATCTCAGCACAGCACATAAATGCGAATGTCAACATGTAGGCACAGATAACACAGACTTAAAATGCCATCTTAGTTGTAAGTTCCTCCAGAGTGGAGTGTGAATTATAGTTAGGTTGGCAGCATAGAATGTATCTATTTATTAAATAGGAGAAGTTCTGCAGGATAGTATAAAAAGAACCTCAGACTTGGAAACTAAGTTGTAAGTTTCAAAATTAATTCCAATAATTTGGGAAAGTCACTTAATAGTGCTCTCTCCAAAATTTCTCATCTGCAATACAGGAATACTTCATTTGGGGAGTCTCAAAGTTTTATTTGTTATTGCTGCTGTAGCACAGAAAAATATATACTACATTTATGTAAAATCCTACTATCATATACTTACTATTTATCTCTTTGTATGTATGTAAAGAGGGACATTCTAGGTTTTTATTATGGACAGCTGTTTCTGTCTTTCCCAGTGTTTTCCAGCTAGATGAATCCCTGATGATTGCTCTGTGTGCATTTATTGAGTTGAGCTGAACTATTACTCTGCTAGACTGCAAATCTTTTAACTAAAGAAATCTCTTAAAATTATTCTAGTAGGCAACTTATTTCTAATACATGTTCAGAAAAAGCTGCTTAATATTTCACTTCAACTTAGTTATACATCAAATATGATTTTCATTGTGGACGTTTTTCTTCTTCACCTTAAGGCGAGAGAATATAAGACTACTAGTAAATGTGGAAATGTCTCAACACATATTTTCATATTGTTAATCAAAATCAGTTTTCTTCTATTGCTCTGAAGTCTGCATATCTGAAATACGTGTAACTAAACTATATGAATTTACATTTTTAAACATGTTTTAGATATAAAGAAGTATAAAGGTGCATGCTCTTCTAGATCTGGCTCATGAGTGCTAATTCTTAAAATTCCTATGATTCAAGACACTTGTATAATCATCAGACTTAGGACACACACTGTCCGAGGAAGTTGTTAGAGATCACATCACGGCCAATTATCATAGGAAATACCAAACAAAATGATTAAACTAAACAGAAGAACATTCTTTGTATGAAAACTACAAAAATTATTTTGTACAGGAATTGAAAAGCATTGGACAAGTCTCTGTCTCGTATACTGCAGATGTTTTGACTTACATGGATTCAGTATACAGATGCTATTTCAGATTTAGTTCAGAGGGTCATCAAGATCAATTGACAATTTAATTCTTATTGCATTAACACTATGGTGTTTGTGGCTATATCAGATACTCTTCATCAAAAGAGTAATTTAGATCACTGATTAACTGTGGTTTTAAGTGCAAGTCAACAACCTAGTGCTAATGTTTCACTTGAAAAAGACTACATTATAAAATATTTAAAGTGAAAGCCCACCTATATGTGATTTTTCCACTTGGAGCAAGGCTATCTACTTGGCTAATGTAATTTCATAATTATGTACTACTACTGAATGTTTAGAAATCATTCATAAAAATATGGCCACAAAGAAAAAGCCAAGAGGTTAAGGCTGAGCAGGCTTTATATTATATTTAAACATAATTTATTATGTTATTATTATATTTAGTTATTACATATAATATATTTATATATTATATATTAATTTATATATAATTATATTTTATTAGTTTATTAGTTTATTTATTTATTTATTTATATTTTTTATACTATACTGTTTGGAACAATCTATGTGTTTATAACTACATGAGCATCTCTAAAACAAGTAAGAAGAGAAAGGAAGAATACCTAATACAGAAATGGACAGATTTTGAAAGCAGAAGATACCTAAACAAAAAAACTTCACTGTTTTACAGGAAAAGAAAGTGTAATATAGAGCAGGTAAATGATGGTGGCGATTGTGATTTTAATGAATTTGAGTAATTTATGTCTCAAGGATTTATTAATTTTCTTTTTGATCTTTGAAGAAACACGAAAGGGAAGATCTGTATTTGGCTCTGAAAGGCACAACTCACTCTTCAGAATGGGATAGCATGGGGTAAGTTCTTTTACTGATGCAGCTGATGATCAATTGAGATTTGTGTTTTAGCAAACAGTGATCAGAAACAGTGACTATTTGCTCTCTGATACAGAAAAATAAGGTATTTCAGGTCTTGTTTTGTTTTTATCTTGTTTTTGAAGACATTCTAATTCTTGTGAGTCTTTGAAACTTTTGGGTTTCAGTTAAAAGGTTAAAGAAACTATTACATCGATAGAAACATAAGATGAGAAGTTAAACAACTTAAGGGAGGAAATATCTTCTAATCTTACAAATACTGCTTATTCATGCCTACCTTTAAAAAAGTATGGTTTAGAGTTGTATCTTTATAAAGCCTCCAGTGAGCAGCTTTTGTTCAAAAAAATTCTATATAGATGTGTGATTACTGAACATTCCCGAAATACAGCTCACCTTATTTTACATGCATAAAATGAAGGCTGGTAATATGAATACTTGGGATTTTTCTTAGATCTGAATCTCTTTGGTTTCTAAAGTGAAGAGTGATTGCTCTTACCAAGTATTTTTAAAATCTTTATCTTTTTGTTCTATTGATCAGATGATTCTGAAGCTGTGAAATATAAATCAGAGAGAGAGGAACTCTAAGAAGGACATCATTTAAGCTCCAGAGATGCTTCATGAGATACGCAGCACTACTGTAGAATTCAAGGCAGCTCACACTTGGATACTCAAATCTAGAAAGTCTTCACAATGAGGTACTGTGTGTACAAAATGTGCTAGTGAACTGAGAGCCTATCCAGATTTAGGAAAGGGAAATAAAGTATTGACATAGTTTATGGCTCCAAGCATAGAAATCTTAAGACATAGAAAACTCATGTTGTAAGGGATTCTAGTTGAGTACTTGGAAATTATAGGATGCTACCTGCCATTACGCTTACTGGCCTATCCCCACTTCAGTTATATGCCCTGTCCCTTCTCAAACTTCATCCAGACTCCTTTTTTACTCTACTCTTCTCGTCTCTAATATCTCTCAGTTCTATCAACAGCATCAATTTTTCATGTTCAGGAAGAATGCTTGCTGGTTGAGAGCAAGATTATGAAGACAGAAACTTTACCCCAGCCTTTTTAAAATGAAGGAAAAACTCCATTCTCCACAGTCCAGCTGAAAACATGAAGTTCCAGTTGAACTGATGGAATTATGGCATGGCTTGATGAACAAACAAGATCTGTACTATTGAAGAGCTTGGTTTTTCATTTTAATTTTTAGAATATGGTGTTCTTGATGGATATCATTAGAAAACACACTTTGACCATTTTCAGTCACTAATATTTGGCTAAGAATCTTTTACCTGTATCTGCCTTTTCAGTCTTGGATATTCAAGAGTAAAAAAAGAACAATTTTCTATATTCAGGTTTCAGAAATGAAACTCTTATTCAGAAACATCTGGAAATTATTGTTTCAGCAACTGAGGTCTTGTGTGGTGTAGAGTGCAGCAGGTACGATTATGGAAAAGACTTTTGCTGTAGTCTGGGTAGGATTGTGTGGTTGATGGTGCTAACTAAAAGAAGGATCAACCACCACACTGCTGTGAAGTGAACTGAACAAGAAAGACTCTTGGTTTCATTTCTGAAGAAATTACAAGCAGGTGCACTTGGGACTGTGTGTTCTGAAGACCAGATATGAAACAAAAAAGTGAACCAAATAAGTTATTAGTATCTGAGAGAGGCAGAAAGTTTGTTTGTTACTCTCTCCAATATCGCATCTCACCGGAGTTTATCTGTCTCTATCACTTGGGCCTGGGACAGGAGTGGGTCACACCCCAGGAGCAGGACGACCCAAGGTGTGACTAGAGCCCTTGCTCTACGGCTTTTTGGCTGTCAGTCTACGCCCTGAGGAGACAAGGACGAGAGGGAGGTCTTTTGCATGGGATAATAGAGGATTTATTACTCTGGGGAATCTTGGGGGCAAAAGACATAAAATGCGAGCGTGCAACAGCTGAAATAGGGAGGCAATTCAAAGGGAGGGTACAAAGCATCAGCTAATCAGAGATATCCTGGGGAGGGTAAAAGGCAGGGTTCACAAAATCATCCTCCAGTGAGGGAGGTAGGGGGGGAAAGTTGGGTCACATGGACTAATCCAGTGTCGAAGTTTAGGGGATTTCCGAAGTGGAATTCCAAGCATGCGGTGGGCCTAAAACAGATTGACAGGAGACTCAGGGTAGATTGACACCATGGGGTGGGAGGGTCTCATTTGGACCAAACCATCAACTTAGGTAATAACAGAACATACCATTAACAAGAAACACACTGCAACACTCGGAAGTAGTAAATGGATACTTTTCTTTTTTCCCTAATCTCTCCCTGGCCACTTCTGTTTCCTTCCAATCAAGTACTGCTTTAGCTAAACTGTTATAGTTTTGTGGCTTTCACTATGGCATGTTCATCTCATTCCAGCTCCTTTTACTTGTTTGACACACACAAATAGGGAAGAGACATAGATTCAATTTCCATGACTAGGCCAATACACCGTAGGAACTTAAAATAGCATTCAGCTCATTAAACAACAAAAAACCAAACCCTAACAAACAGCAAAGAAGAAATTACCAGAATAAGAACTTCCTGTATTACAGTGAGATGCTCTCTCAGGCAATCCTGAGTGTTTGCCTAAATATGAGAAAAGCAGTGTTAAAATTGTCATGATGAATGCCAATCCTGCTAGTTCACTGTGAACCGAAATGTAGTCAGAAATAATCTTATTAATAAGATTTTTCTAATGATCTGGATGCAAAAAAACCAAAAACAACCCAAAAACTGCTCTTTGCTATATACAGCTACAACAACAGCAACAACTACTACTATTACTACTACTGTTAACTTAAAACTGAATTGAAGCAACTCATGTGCTAATAGTATCCTTAAAATAGCAACATCTCCTGCTGTTTTCTTGAGAGGGGGGTAGGAGGAAAACCTGTGAATCTATAGTTGTACATGTTCAGCTTATACAATGGAACAGCAAAAGAGCATGTAACCCAAAATCTAGTAAAGATAAAGGAGTTCTTTCTGTTACCTTCATGGGCTGTAGGTAATAGCACAAGTGACTTGGGCACTTACCTGATACAGGGATACAGTACAACCGCTCCAAAGTGTTGCAGTGACAGTATGTATAGAAAAATACAATCTGAAAAAAAAACAAGTCTACTGTGAGAAGAACCTCTGTGCTGTTTTAACATGAGTATCCAAGATACTAAATGAATGCACATCGTGTTTGAATATTTAGCTACATTATGAATGACTTTTTAAAGTAGTTTTAGTCATATATAAAAATTCCTTTCTGTCCATATAAGGTAGACATCTGTAAGTTATTTCTTCTGTTATCATAATAATTAATAATTGAAGAAAGAAAGAAAAAGCTCTAAGTTACTTTTATTTTTCCTTTTTATGCTTCAGTGTTTGGGTAATTTACATAGACGAGTTCTCAAAAACCTGTATGATCATAAATGCTGTCATCTACATGACCAAAATAAAAACATGGATGTATAACAGAAGACATTAAAACCAGAGAAAAACAAGAACAAGGCGAAAACTGTCTTCCTGACCTCACCCTTAGTATTATAATGGCTATGAAAACACTGAGACAGAAATGATGAAGTCACCTGGATACAAAAGGAGTGATATGATCAGTTTCTTTTCTTTCTGAAAATAAATTGATTCTCACAAAAGCTTTGTAAATTTTCAGGACTTGGGCATGATTTTCCAAACATTTTATGGCATGTAGATACGTAATTTTTTCAGAAAGAATGATTATAACCCATTATGATTTTGAGGCTTGTGGTCAGGTCTAACTACTGACATAAAATACAAGTCTGAGGAAACATGCAACCTTTGATTGGGACATCGTGCTCATCTGGAAAGTGTCTATCATTTCAACATTATTCATACTCCAGTTATGTTGTGAGTCATGATTTACTCTAGGCAAAAGACAAGAAACAATAGTGAACAAATTCCCAAAGAAACAAACAAAACAGGAGCTGAAAAAATAAGTAAATAAAGCTTTTATTGCCTTCAATAGTTTTCTCTGCTCTTGAATGTGTTTGTTATTTAACATAACATAAAACCACACATTTATTTCGCCCACTGATTTCAAGGAGGTAGTAATATTGATACTACTACTACTACTACTACTACTGTTACTGATAGTGATAACTATTGCTTTAACATTATTGCTATGTTATACACACATACTTTAAAATGTTTAAGTCAAAACTGCATTTGGCTAATTATATTTGGCCTTAAACGGTAACATTTGAGCATTTGTGGTATATCTTGGGATAGAGCCTGTCAATCAAACTCAATACTTTGTCAGCTTACAGATTGTTCATATAGCTCTGTCCTGTCACGTATTAATTATCTGTGCTAAATTATCTCTACATATGCTATTAATAAATATAGCTTGTTTTAGGGACAGTGTAATAAAGAAACTTTACAAGAAAACCATTGCAGGAACCTTAATTATTATCAAACTCATGCATTCTTCTAAGATACTTACTGCTTTCACTGCTCATCCTTTCCAGAAATCAGAGTATTTTTGGAATCCAGTATAAAATAAAAAGAATCTATTAATAGCCAAAACTCCATTGTTATCTTTAGACATACTGGGTAACAATGGGTCAGCTTTTGTGATGACAGTTTTATAGACATTTATGAAAGCAATTGAAGTTCTAATTAACCTTCAGTTCAAAGACTCACAGAATGGTCATGCTGAAAGGGACCACCAAAAAGGTCATCTGGTTTAATGTCCTACCTCCAGCAGTCAGACAAGAGCACATTGCACAGAATTCTATCCAAGCCATTCTTGAGCATCTCCAGTGAGGGAGACTCCACAGTCTCTCTGGGTCATCTAGCACCAGGATCCATCCTCTTGCCACTGTCCTTTCAGACATTTATTGACACTGATGAAGTCCCCTCTCAGTCTTGTCTTTTTTAGGCAGAATACATCCAGCTCCCTCAGCCTTTTCTCCTAAGAGAGATGCTCCAGTTCCTTAATCACCATGTCACCCTCCACTGGACCAGCTCCAGCAGCTCTGTGCCTCTCTGGTCCTGAAGAGCCCAGAACTGGCCACAGCACTCCAGATGTGCCTCACCAGGGCTGAGTAGAGGGGCAGGATCACCTCCCCCAGCCTGCTGACAATGCTCTTCCCAATGCATCCCAGGACACCTTTGACCTTCTTGGCCACCAGGACATGCTGCTGGCTCATGGACATCTTGCTGTCACCAGAACCCCCAGGTCCTTCTCCTCAGAGCTGCTTTCCAGCAGATCAGCCCCCAGCCTGTGCTGGTACCTGGGGTTGTTCCTCCCCAAGTGCAGGACCCTGTGCTTGCCTTTGTTGAATTTCAGACAGTTCTTCTCTGCCCATCTCCCCACCCTGCCCAGGCCCTTCTGAAGGGCTGCACGGCCCTGGGGTATCAGCCACTGCTCCCAGCTCTGTGCCATCAATGAACTTGCTGAGGAGGCACCTCCCCTTCATCCAGGTCACTGATGGAGAAGTTAAACAATACCAGCCCCACTGTTGAATCTGGGGGTCACCACTTGTGACAGGCCTCCAGCCAGACCCTGTGCCACTGAGAACAATCCTCTGGGATCTGCCATTCAGACATTTCTCAGTCCACCTCACTGTCCCCTCATCCAGGCCACACTGCCTCAGTTTGCCTATGAGGTTCTTGTAGGAGGCAGTGTCAAAAGCCTTGCTGAAGTCCAGGTAGAACAATATCCTCTGTTCTCCCCTCATCTGTCTATCCAGGCAGTTGTTTCACTGTGGAAAGCAATCAGATTGGCCACGCATGATGTCCCTTTGCTGAATCCATGCTGATCTCCTTCTTGTCATCCATGTGGATAGAGATGGCCCCCAGAATGGGGTGCTCTATCACCTGTCCAGGGATTGAGGTGAGTTGGACTGGCTGGTAGTCCCATGAGTCCTCCTTCTTGTCCTTTGTGAAGACTGGGTGACATTTGCTTTTTTTTTCCAGTCCTCAGGCACTTCTGGTTCTTGATGACCTTTCAAAGTGGCCCTGCCATGGTGTTCGCAAAGCTCTTTCAGCATTCATAAATGCATCTCATCAGGAGCCATGGATTTGTGGATGTCGGATTTGCCTAGGTATTTATTCTCCCACCGAATCCAAACCAAGGGAAGGCCTTCCTTCCAACACTTCTTTATCCTGTTCTCCTCAGAGATTCCTGAGGGCTGGTTTTGTCAGTGAAGCCCAATGCAAGAAAAGGTGTTCAGTAAGTCTGCCTTCTCTGGGTCATTTGTTACTAAGATGCCCCCTCTATTTAGTTACAAGCCCAAATTATTCTTAGCTTTAATATTTTTAATGATGCATTAGTAGTTTAATAGTATGTTGTTTTTATTATTTCAATTTGGAATGCCCTGTACTGACTGTGTCTCTCTTTCTGTAGTGTTTAGAAAATGTATAAAATTATACTAACTAAATTAACACCTTAATATCCACTATGTTACTACACTTCTCTTTATTTTATACTATTGAATCACTGTCTTTTAGTTTTTTCATCAGTGTACTCCAGAAAAAAATACAGTGGTGTTTCTATGAAAAATTTAGATATCCTGATGATGCAGTGATAATTATCTTGAATCAGATTTGTTATTTTTTTGGTATTTTTATTTGAATAGAAAAGATAATCCTGTTACATGAGAGACTGCAGAATAACCTATTTGTTTATGTTATGTTATGCTCCTGTTAGTACTGAGGTATTAAGACCTTGGACCGGTTTGATGGAGGCCCTGAGAATTGCACTGTGGTCTTGATACTTAATACTTCACATCTGCTGCAGATTTAGTGTTGGTACAAGCCTGTGTACATGTTGTACAAGCATGTTCAGAACAACTTCATAGTGCATGTAATATTTTTCCTACTTGGAGTGCAATGTATTATGGGGTGGGTTTGTATTTGACAACCTGTATTTACTGTGCACATACAGCACTGTAAGGACAGACACTAGATTAAGTTTCCTCAGTAAAGCCTGTCAGTACATTCTTAACAAACTGGATAGTGGTGAGATCACGTAAGCCCCAAACATAGTAGATCAACTACAGTATATTAAAAAAAAAAAAGAGTATATTATGAGATGTAAAGCAACAAAAGGTGTAAAAATGTACACCTTTTTTAGATTTACATAGTTTGCATTGCCACACTTAACAGGACAATATATGACTCAGATCAATGTTCTTTCACAAGCATTTTTTGCTGAAAGCAGTTACAATTTTTCTTGCAAATAAGTGGAAATGTCAATACACCTTAATGGTTTCTTTAAATACTACTAATCCATATAGGAGAGCTACTTTGGAATACAGTCTGAATACCTGAGGTTACTCAAGATGACATGAAATAAAGCTTCATTTCTCTTCCCAGCCCACGGAAAACCCCCAAATCAGTGACCAAAAAAAACTAAAAATAAAATTTGTAATTTACCTCATTTGATCACTTTCCTGTTCCTTTTTCATCAGTTTGACTATCTCACACTGGCAGTTACTGGCTTCTTTCCATAAATCTTTAAATTTATATGTGAGGCACCCAAAAGTTTTAATTTTACTCTTACTGAGCCAACACTACCGAATATGCTGAGAAAAGCCTTATTAACCATATTTATATTATATCCAGTTTTCTTGTTGGGACTTTGCAGTAGCATTCAGGATAGGCTCCCAGCCAGTATGAATTTGCTTAGAATACATTAGGTTACACTCTTCTGCCATCTGGATGTGAAGCAAAATTTAATTCATAGAACTGTATCAGCACCACAGTCATGTTGGCCAGGTCATTATCATTGCAATATGATGGATAAAATACGGGCCAACATGATAGTTGTGAAGGAGACAGTTTCACTGCCTTTCTGGTAAATTGGACTTGCTAGGCATTTTGTTTAAAGCAGATGCTACTTCTCCTATTTTCCTTTTCTTCCTGAAAGATACCATCCACTTTCCTGTTCTGCTGAGCAGAAGGGGCTTAGCTCTGTGTGTTCTGCCCAGGTCTCTGTGAAATCCAAAAAATGACTCCTGGGAGGGAAGCTGGCACAGTATCCCATGTGACTGCTGAAAAAGAGGAGGCACAGTTGAAGAAGCAGTAGGCAGGACTGGACCTATTGCCAGCATATCTACTGAGTATTTATTGTGTGGGCAAGTGTTCCTGCATGGCATCATGGTTTCAACCCAGCTGACAGCCAAGTCCCACACAGTTGCTTGCTCACTCCCCCACCAGCATATCCAGGAGAGAATGAGAAAGGTAAAAGGTAGAAAATTTGTGAATTAAGATAAAGGCAGTTTAATAGGTAAAGTGAAAGCTCCACACACAAGCCAAACACACAAGGAATTAATTATCTGCTTTCCATGGGCAGGCAGGTGTTCAGCCATCTCCAGGAGAGCAGGGACTCATCACAAGTAAGGATGACTTGGGAAACAAATGCCATCGCTCTAAACACCTTCCCTCCCTCTTTCTTCCCCCTCACTTTACATCCTGAGCATGATGTCTTATGGTCTGGAATGTCTCTTTGGTCAATTGGGGTCACCCATCTTGGCACTGTCTCCTCCCACCTGCCCAAGCACCCCCAACTTCCTCCCCAGTGTGGCAGTATGGAAAACAGAAAAGGCCTTGGCTGTGTGCAAGCCCTGCTCAGCAATAACAAAAACATCTCTGTATTATCAACCCTTGTGTTTAGCACAAATCCAAAACACAGCCCCATACCAGACACTGCAAAGAATATTAACTCTACCCCAGCCAAAACCAGCACACATGGGAAGATTTTGTCTTCTCTATATTAAGATAGTAGTATATAGTGCCATTTAGTGAAATTAAACATTTGAAAAATGCTGTGTATGAAAGGCTTTGCACAGACAGCATGTGCCCTCTAAAGTCTAAAATAAATGGTATGTGTAGTCTATACAATTACCTCAGATAAAAGGACTTTGTGATGCAAGTAACTGGTTGGGACAAGAAAGGACAACATTTCAGTACTTCCCACAATACTGCACTACATTAGTAGCCAACTTCTACTTCAACCCCAAGACATCAGAAAAGAACAAAAATTCTGAGACTATATAGTTGCAGAGCTGGAGAGATGACTCATCCAGCTGAGCAGAAGAAACCCACTGGTGTACACTGGATAAAAAAGTATTTTAACTTTTCCAAAGAAAAGAATGGGTAATAGGTGGCAAGATGGTTGCCAAGGCCACACAGCGTTTGACAAACAAAGGTTACAGTGTGCAGACACTGAAAGACTTTATGGATGCTCTAAAGAACAGAGAAGATAGAGTCTATAGCAGTCCATATCATAGGAGAGAACTGGAAGAGGATGGAATAGAGGAAACTGCCAGCTTACCTGAGAACTTGTAAATACTACTGAAAAACAGAACTTGGAGGGCCAACCCTGAGTAAGAAGGATTGCCTATTAAGCAACATAACCATAGGGATAAATTGGAAGAAGGCCCTGATTGAAGAAGAAGAAAAACAGGGACATGGTACCTGTACTGATGATCAAAAAAGAAATGAGCAAAAGGTGGTAATAAGAGAGAATCAGGTTTAGAAATAGCAAGTTTCTAATGTGTAAGACAACACATATTTTTCAAGAAAGGAAAGGAAATATCAGAGAAAAGAATGGTCAAGGAATAGACCTGAACAGGCCAGAATGAAGGAAATAAAGAATGGTGTGACCTCTCTCTTGTGGTCTAATGTCCCCTAGTCATCACAGACACACACACACACATACACACACTTACTGCTGATTTTAAAAAGGGATTTTAAAAGTAAAAAGACACTATTGAGGTTGCATTGTTCAGACTGAAAGGCACTGATGAGTAAAAGAGGTATCAATGACAGGTAAAATGTGACAATTGACAAGGTTCTAAATAAAATTTTGCAATAGATATAATAATAAAAATCTTGTAATAAATAGAAACACATAGCTGACTTTTTAGCCATACAAAGAAAAAGAGTGTGAAAGAAAGTGGTGGGCCTCATGGAGGTCAGTAGAGCTGCAACTTGTACTTTTATAATGTCTAGACATGGGCGCAAAATTAGAGTAAAATACTCTGGTTTCATGAAGAGGTTTTTCTTGGCTTTGACTTTCTTGGAGTCAAAGGCTGTCTATCAGGACTCAAGGCAGTGGCAGACAACTACTGTTCCAAGAAACAGCAAGTTAGATAAGGCAAAAATATAAGCAAATTGATAACATGTATGCAAACTAATTTGCCATAATTCTGGTTCTGTAAGCCAATTCCTTATCAATGTAACCAGCAGTACTTAAATGAAAATAATTATTTTAAAAAAACACAGTAAAGAAGGGTATTGTTTGACCTTCTGTTATATAAGATTTTTTCTACTACCCTGAATGCTGATAAAAATGTGTAGATCCAGATTTTTCATTTTCCAGCTGAGATGAAGGCTGCATGGTTACCCAAACCTCTGTGTGAAGTTAACAGTGAAACATATTATTTTTTATTACTTTGGTTACTAGAAAATAACAGATTCAAGTAACAGCACTTCCATAAGTAGCACTCTGTTGTATATAATCCTGGATAAATATATAATCTGTACAAAGGAAATGCTCACCCAAATAAGCTCTAAAACTATTCATACAGGGATATTATTCAATAAGAAGAGAAATCCATTAACATGATGCAAAGAAAAAGCAAATCATGTTCTCTCAATAAATGGACTAGATAAGATGCCAGTTATTGATTTAGTCTGGGATACTGGAATACTAAATCTTCTTCCGTATCCAGGCACAGTTTATCTTTTGGAACTCCCATGGTGGTGTATATTTATGTTTAAAAAATACGAATCCTATTTAAGAGCAAAGACTATATTCACATAGCCAGGTTTTCTTTAGCTACTGGGAAAAATTACTATTTTTTTGCTGAAATTTTCTTGCATAAATATTGTCTTTTGGATTTAATATTTATTTCCATTGGTGTCCTCCGTATGGAGGCATGGAAGCATTGTTATTTTATGCCTCTACAGTGTGATTTGATGATACAGGCCTTCTGATCCATCCTTCTATTTCAGAGATTGTTTCCTATGTGTATTTACTATTTTGTAAAATATTTTCAAATAGAAAGGTCAGCTTCTTGCTACACAATGGCAGGATAGAGAAGAAGGACAATAACTGAAAATGTTGTCTTCCCAAAGTAAGTCAGGGGAGGGCAAGTGTGACCTTGGACCCACAAACAACATTTCATCCATAATATAAATCAATATAATAGCTATTTTCCCTATGCTGCATGTCACAAGAATAATAGAATAGTTTTTTGTGAAGCATGAGGTCAGAACCACCCTCTAATAAATACTGTGGAATTGGGTAAGTACTTGTATCAGGCTGAATGACCCTCATATATGAGACTACATTTCCTCTTTATTGTCATACCAAGAGGTTTCATAATGAAGTGGGTCTCCATGACTTGGCAGACTTATGCATTATTAGCACCAAAAAAAAAAAAAAAAATTAAAAAAAAAAGTTTAAAATGGTGCCAGAGCAAGCTGAGGCATTAGCATCAAACTTTCCAAATCTGTTTTTTAAAAAAACAAGGTATTTGGCAGGAATGTTGCAATGTACCTACAAAATATGAATAACCCATTAGCACAACACATGATAGATTCTTCAGATATGCCAGATGAGTATACCCTATTTACAGTAGACAAAACCAGAATTATGCACATAGATAGTAAGAATTCACAGACCCAAAGTTATCTTCTTGAGCATTCCTGAAAATTATACAACTATTATCATCTAATCCATATAGCTACAATATTTTAAGAAGCTGCTATCTGCTGCTGCTTGCTCTGCTCCTCATGTAAGAGCTTCTGTGGAAGTCTTAGCCATCCACAGGGGGCCAGGGATGCAAAGACTGTATTTGAAGCTGCTGCTGGATTATTCGGAGGTCATTTGTCAAAGTACTCACATCTAAATTAACTTGGTTGGATTCTCAGAAATGATACCTTAGAAAAGATAAAAGACTGACTAACACAAAGGGTTTTCTAGATCACAAAACACTGCCAGAAAGCTCATGCAGAATATCAGAGCAACTTAGGAATTGGATAATTTTGAGCATACTTCTAAAACAGATTATGTGGTCAGGAGTCACATGATCAGGATGCAAGACTGGTCAGGGGAGACAGATGTCAAGCTGACACTCACTAGGAATATAAAAAAAACTTAATTAAGAATCATGAAAAAGTAGAGTTAAAAAGTGCGACATGAGACAGTATATTCTTCTACCTGTAGCTGTACCTCATTTGCTGAAGAGAGTGGAGGAAAACCAACACATGATCTAATGTAATTGCTGTTTGGGATATGTATTTCCTTTATATCATTCACAGTCTCAATATATCATATTGTAGTAAGTTCAGACAACTGAAGCAATGAAAAATATTTGTATACATTTTTTTCCTATCTGTAGTAGCCTTCATTTAGCATATTTCTACCATTGTTTGGGTCATCAAACCAGATTAGCTTTTTTTATATCTGTGGTTTTCAAGAGATATCTAGTGTTACCTATGCTAAGTGTCCAAAAACCACTGGTCAGAGGGAAAATAAAATTGTGATTTCTAATAACTATCTATATTTGATTTTCAGTTTTTGAGTTCCTAGATCCCATTTGGGCCATATTTTTATCCTGTGTGATGGAAATGCTAAAATCATAATAAGAAACAACCCTAGAAATTCTTATGTAATCAAAGGACTCCAGAAGGAGTTTTAAGGAAAGTAAGAGGGAACTTCCAATAAAATTGTGAAAGCTGGTAATAATTAAATTTAATTTTCTGGAAAAAAAAAAGGGGGGGGGAACGTGATTATTCTTGGCAAACCACTCTAACACTCTGTTAGAATGTTGTTTATTTACTTTTTAATTGAAAATAAAGTGTAGCAAGAATTTTATTTCTGCTTTTTGTAAATTTGAAACTGAATATGATTTGACAACTGCCTGTCCACCTCTCAAATAAGCAAGCATGAAAAGCTATCCTCTAAACCCTCACTGTCTGACTTCAGACATAATTAAATTTTTTTTACATGCTTAAATCAATTTTTATCTTGTGCACATTAATAGGATACAACTGATCAGAAAATTAACCAAAAACAAACACATTTATTGAAATTCAGTATTAAAAAGCCAGTTAATTTCTGCAGGAATTTTCTTTTCTTTTTTAATGATTCCAGGTAATTTTAAATGCAGTTTTCATTACAATGCTTCAATTTTTCTATTTATTTTTTTTTAAATACAGATATTTATGTAGCATTTATTCTTAAATACTTTCTATCTCTAAAGGAAGCAACTCTGTTGAGTAAATCTTTGTCTAAAAACTTAAATCAACAGATATGGAGTCTCACTTTGTTACTCTAAAATCAGCCACAGTAGGAAAGGAAAGGAAAGTTCAAATGCACAACTTTGCATCGCTGCCAAAATACACGAGCTCTGCCTCAGTGAATTGAGTCAGTTGAATCCCACTGTGATGATGGAGTTCAGGCTGCAAGAAGAGTTCATGTTGGGCTGAGTCTGCAGTACCACCCTAGAATGCAATGTGCAGTATCTGTTCTGTATTCCCTCGGGCTGGGAATTTATAGCAAACAGTGCTTTTGGGAACAGTGTTAGCAACTGAAATACTGCAGGAAAAAGTGCCCTCCCAGTAACTCTTAGCTACTGCCATGGTGCACACAGATAATAAAAATAGAATCGTGCTTGTTCATCTGAAGTACTTTCTGAATTCAAGTGATTGTAAATAATTGTAAGTTAAACCTGATGGTCAACTAAAAAATCAGAAAACAATCAGTAACAAACAGACATTTACATCAGAATTTCAAGCTAAAGAACTCAGCAAGGTAATTGAGGCAAGCGGAATATCATAACAATATGTCAAAACCTTCTTATCTTAGAGTGGAAGCAAGTATTTTTTTCTTCTTTAAAAGCTAGTGTCCATAAAATAATAGATAACATTAATTTAAGTACATTGATAAAACTAGAAAAAGTGTTCTAATTGCTGCAAATGATTTTTGACTAAACTACTGGCTTATACTTTGTTTCAATTTGTTTATTTTCCTAAGGCCTTTATTTTTTTTTAACACAGTATGAACTGTTAAACAAAGACCTGAAAATCATATGGCTTGGCTCTATTCTGAGCAAAAACATTGCTGGGTTCTGATTTATGCCCTATTTAATATTTGCAGCTTTATCAATGCTACTGCTCTGCACTCTGCTGTGACTTTGCCTGACTACACTTTAACCTCTCTGTCATGTAAAACAAGGTAAGCCATACTTCCATGAATTTTGCAGCTTGCCTGAGACATTCACTTTAAAATTTCTACTCAAAATTCTCTTATTATTTCTGAATGACAGAGATATGAAATGTAGCCTTTTTTAAAATTAATCTGAATTTCTTGTTTAATTAATTGCAGTATTTACACTTTTAATTTGTCCCCAGTCAGAAAATAAGTTTATTTTGGTGCATTGGGCAGCAGTGTCCAATACTAAAACATACAAACTGTTGCAGGCCTGATTTCTAGTATTAAAAATGGCTAATTTTGAGGCACTTGCACATGTTCACAGCTCTTGTGTCGAATTCATGTGCAATGAGAAGATGTGTAGGTGTATGTTCTCAGCTGCAATCCCTAGGGTGAGGGAACGTCTCATCTGTGTCTGCTGCATACTCTGAAAAGTTTGTGTGGCCATGGACAGTGTTGCCTCTGTCAGCAGCCACTCCTTGGGTTAACAAGGGTATCATGGCTTACTTACTGAGCCTGGGTGGTCACATACTCTTCACACCCTTTCTAAGGGTGATGAAACTCAGCTCTTCATTTTCCATGCAACCTTTCCATAACCAGGTGATCCCCCCAATTAGTCTATGATACAGGCTACACAACACATGCAATGTCAAAGTTCAACTCCTATCTGGGGTTCAAGTGCACTTAGAAACAAATTAACAATGAAACAATCATCTCCCAGTGCTCAGCTAAACCCATCTCTTCAATTTACTGCAACACAAACCCACTGTGCCTCTGCCAGGACAGCCACTCTGGAATCTGCTTTCCCCTCTTAATGACCTTCAGCTGTCTGCCCTTCCCTCTCGGCCTCCCGTTGCTGGCAGGTGCTATGGGGTGGGGACGACTTCATCCAGGACGCTGTTAATCACCTTCTCCCTGTGTGCTTTGTTTGGCTGACATGCCCTACTTTATATTAGTGGCTTGTATTTTTCGTTGCCCTGAAGGGTGTAGTGCCAAGGTCTGTGACCTCATTTAAAAGACAATGAAAAGCCAAAGCGTTCTCCATGGAAAAGGTAAGTGGAGCAGGGCTATGCTACAAACTCCTCTGACATCATGATGTAGCCCTTCTGAGGAATGTAACCTGTTGATTGATGTTTACCCAGCCTATAAGCAAGGCATAATATGCAGAAGAAAAGTATGCAGTAAACTAAAGCAATGAAACTGACATATTTTGGAGGCTAATTGGTTCTACCTCTTGTCTTTTCAGGCACAAATCAGACCTCTGCTATCTTACTCTCTGCTTACAAGAATAAGGTAGCACTTTCTTTTCACTGAGTGAAAAGTGAATCGTCCTAGTGGTAGAACTCCAGGCCTGTACATCAGTGAATCTAGGCTTCCATGCTGACCTTTTCCAGCTCTGCTTTTTCAAAATCTGCTAACTCAATATCAATATATTATAATGGTAGAAATGAGGTCTGAAACAGTATCTTTTCTTACAAGTAATTGGAAACAAAAAGTGTAAAATTAGTCAAATATTATTTTTGCCACTTGTTTTACAACCGAATATCTGTTCTCTTGGTTATGGCAGGTGATCCAATATCAGATACTACTTCTCCTTAGAGACCTTTCCACTTTTATATCCCCATTCTTTCTATGACCATAATCATGTTATTATATACAGCTGTCACAGAAGTGCAAAAGAGTGTCCGCTGCAGCCCTGAATGTACACACAAGCAAAAATCACCAAACCAACCCAAACTCAAACTTACATCACAAAACCTCCAGTAACTTTTACTGCAAAAAGTATGTTTTGAATTCATTGTCTAAACAAGATCGAACATATTTGTAGGGTTGTAATATGTTCTTGAGAAACAAACAAATTACTAAAATATTGAGGACATTGCCAAAAGCCAGCTAGAAATAATTTCAGCAATTTTGATTTGTTTTGTTCACTGTAGCTAACAAACATCTTTCAGAAAGTACCTGTTTGATGATGCTGTTTCCTAGCAAACTACTCATGACAAACATGACAGTCGACATAAAAATCCAAGGACCCATGCAAATTAATTAGTATAACATTTTAACACTTTTAATTAAAATCAGGCTACCAAGGACATTTTTTGTTTCAAGGAAAATTAAAATACTCTATTGTGTACCTACACATCTTTACTTCTAATAATAACATATAGGGGATTGCCGCAATGGATGAAGTAACTTTTTATTCCACATTAAGATAAGGAAAATAAATATACAGTCAGAAAAAAAAATTATGTGACCAGGAGAAAATGCAACACATTTGTAATATGAACATGTTTCAAAGAAAGATGTGTAATTTCCAAGGGGAAAAAAAATCCAAACAAAAATAATTTTTTGCTTCCGTCACCGAAGCAACTTGGGGAGCACTTCCATTTGTATAACATTTACAAGAACTGTAAGTGAGTAAAAGTGAGTAAAAAGTATAACCAATAGGTTTCAATTGTGCAATGTATTTCTAATAGATGTTGTTTAATTTTATAAAAGTGAAATCTAAAGGGAAAATATTTTTGGAAGAATTTAGCCTAACAGTCGTGTGGATTTGGTAACTGTAAATGCAGGGCTTCCAAAATATGAAGACTTGGGAGAAATATAATTTACAAAATACTCTGATACAAGTCAATGTCTCCCAATTCGCCAAAACTTGCCAGCTCCACATTTTATATTTTCTCAAATATTTTAAGAATCATCATGAATACTGTTTGGGTTAATAACTAGAAAGTTTATAATAGAGAATAAGCACAAGAAATAGCAGTAAAACAAATGTGATGTTTGTTAAACAATATACAAAAATATTTTGTCCTTAAAATAAGGATCTTGCTATGGGGAAGTGTTAGTTTTGTGTTCGTTGTGGTAACACGTTGCGTCTACACATATAGTAAATACACAAATTGCTCTTTTAAGGTTCTAAAGTTGTAGGGAATTGCAGTCTTTTGTTTTGTGTTCTGTAAAGCTTTGAGCCTAGCCCCTGGAATAACTGAATCTTCTCAGCTCAACTTTGAATGACCTTGTACTTGGAAAATGTTTTTAAATCCTGTTTAGTCATTATAGTTGTTCAGCAGTTAATCTAAGCACATTGTTTTTTTAAGTATGGTTAGCTTCTTGTTGCCCAAGTATAATAGGGAACAAACGGTCAAGGGGACAATGATAAAAATATTAGGAAACAGATGAAAAGCAAAAAAGACAGTTATTAAAAGGCAAGGATGTGGAGTGAAGGCTACATAGAGTCATAGTGACTAGATAATTTATGGTAGAAGAGAACTAGGAGATCCTAAAAGCAAAGAAAAAGTTTAAAATGTAAACATGTTAGAATTGACATGATGGTCTTTATGGTCATATGAACATTTAATAATACACAAAGATAAATTACAGGAAGTGCAAGATCACAAATATGAGATGACACAATGCACAATGAGTGATGAACTATAAAAGTTATAAAGGATGTTCTAAGGAGGGATGTGGTATTGATCCAATAATTGTTGAATCTCCTTAAATCTCCATATAACTGGACAGAGAAGACTCAAATTCAGCCTCCCACCTTTACATTTAGGTTCATAATCGTGCAAATAATACTTGCAGTAATAGCAAAATTTTATGTAAATTGTGTAAAATTATGTAAAAAATCATGGCATTGAGTACTGTAGCCACTCTCTTCTTCTGAGAAGAGCTCCTGGACTTCAACATGATGAAAAAATCAATTTGCAAAGCACAGCTATCACCAAGAAAGGAGGAATCTTTCTCCTAGGGCTACAGGTGGAAGGACTGGACATTTTAATGTATGTCCCAATCCACATGGTGTGAAATCTTCTTGCTTCTCTGAATTTGCACACACAACCCCCAAGAATTTTATTTGTCACAGTGGTAGGTTCAGGGCAACTTTTCCAGAAACCATACAAAAATTACAATGGAGAGGAAAAGAAAATATACTTCTCTATAAAAAAGGTGTACTATTTCTGTAGTAAGATACTGACATTGGTGAATTGCAATTTCCAGGCTAAAATATATTCTGACCATGTTTCAACTTATTTCTCCATTTGCTTGGGGGAAAGTCTATGCTTTTTGAGTATTTTGCTTCCCATTTAGGCTACACAACAATTTGCTTTGACAATGCTGTTTAACCTTTTATTATAAAACCAGATACTCGGCATATCTTAGAGTACACTTACATAGTGGCACCAGCTGAAATATTTTGCATACTTGTAAGGGTTGAATCTTTGAAGCCTTCCTTTGCTTTCAGTTGTAGGCTCTGAAATCCGACTCTGTAAGTGATAAATCTGAAAAACTTCCTATCTGAGAAAAAAGTGTGCAAGTGCATCCTAAAACACTATCAAGACCTAATCTGAACCCAGGTCTCCGACTCTTATCTTGCAATTCTTATTATTTAATTCAGAGAAAAAAGAAACAAGCAAAGAGGAATGAGACACCTGATTCAGGTATGCTGGAGCCTCAGCACATCACAGAACACCCAGAAACATCTCATTACCCCATCAATGTGTAGAAGTGCTCTGCAAGGAGGGTGTCAGTGGATGGGTCCGGGCTCTGCTCGGTGGTGCCAAGCAACAGGACAAGAGTCAATGGGAAAAAGCTGATGCACAGGAAGCTCCACCTGACCATGAGGAGGAACTTCTTTACTGTGCAGTGTCTGAGCACTGGAACAGATTGCCCAGAGAGGGTGTGGAAGTCTCGATCACTGGGGTTATTCAAGAACGATCCTGTGCCATGTGCTCTGGGATGACCCTGCTTGAGCAGGGAGGTTGGAACCGATTTTCCACTGTGGTCCCTTCCAGCCTGATCCATTCTGTGACCTCTACGGTTCACATGTAAACAGGATCTAAACAGCGCCGGGATACATCTGCTCCTATGGCTGAGGAAGGGCAAGGATCCGCTGGACTCCCGGGCATTTCCAGCATCCCTCGCTCAGCACCTTGGCTGGACAGCAGGTGCTCAAGCTGCATGTGCTCCCAGCCCCTGAAGAGGAAGGCGGCAGGCGACCCGGCAGCGCGACACCTCCCGCTGCCCCCTCGTCTGCTCCGCCACCCGCATGGCGCATGCGCGGCCCTGCGCCTCGGGCGGGCCAATTCAAACGTGCCCCTCGCCCCTTCTCCTCGCCGGGGTAGCTGTGGCGCTGTGACGTCATCGCACCGCGTCCTCTTTCTTCCCTGCGGTTTCCGGCGCTCGCCCGCGCCGCGAGTGCGGCGGAAAGTTTTCATTTGTGTGGTTCACGGTATCGATCCTCTCCCCTTTCCCGCGGGCGGGCCGGGGCTGCCTGAGCCCGCTCCGCTAGGCGTGGACCTTCCTCTCCCCTCGTCGTCCCCGCGGGAGGAGCGGCGAGACTTTCGGCGATGGCTTCGGGGGGCTCGGAGGCGGCGAGGCAGCGGGTGGCAGAGCTGGAGGAGGAGCTGCGGGGACTGGCGGAGCGCCTGAGCCGCTGCCAGGTACCTGAGCGCGGGGCGAGGGCTGGCCCGGGGCCGAGCTGACGCGTCCCGTTTGGGACAGCGGGTTCGCGTAAGCTCCCGGCGGGCAAGGAGGAGGAGCAGGGCTGTGGGCGCCCGTGAATTAAATCAGGCTTGGGCCCTTGTCCTCGATGAAACCACCTGTCCTGAAGCTGTTTTGTTCACCCTTCCAGAAGCCACAGTTCGCTTGAATTGAAATGGAAGAAGTCCCGAGCTACTGCCTTGTGCAACTTCGGGGAAGAATGAACAGGGTTTTAGAGGATTTTAAGTCTTGAAGGAACCTTTGGAGTTAATTTTATCTCTCCATCAACCTTGCATCAGGATTAAATATACCCAAGCTCTTTCTGGGAATTGAGGGCTTAATGAGTAACTATGGGTGTACTTTCAAAAGTTCCTCTGCGTCTTGCCCTGTGGCCTCCCTTCATAGGTACACTTCCCTAATTTTTTCCAGTTGGTCGTTCATCACTGATACTTAGGTGTATTTATGAAAAACATAAAAACGTTGGTAATGTGAAGTCCTGTTCTAGGCGAAAATTCTCTGCAAAACACATGGATTACACCAAAAGTATATTCTAGAGAGGAAGCTGACACCTAATGCTGCAGGTAACCAAAACAGTATTTTCACCTGGAATGTGGTCTGGTTAAAGCCATGAAGGTCTGGGCTGATGTAAACATCCATCTGAAAGTCTGTAGAGGTGCCCTGCTTCAAGCAGCATTGCTATTGGTGACATGACAACTGGTGTAGGATTCCTCCCGTGGGTAGAATCAAGACTTCTTGAGAAAACATACTGCATAGGAGATCAGTGGGGAGAAGGACCTGCCAGTGAAAATCCTGTTTGGAAATGCTGAACAATGCTAAATGCTTTGGAGATATCTTCAATGTCTTGTGAGAAAAGTGAAAGAAGCTCTCTATAAAGATATGGTTTACTGATCCTGGTATGCATATGTGCGCTATCTGACAAAATTTGGTGGAGGCAGAAGGAAGTCCTGTGCTTTGCTCATTCGCTAGTTGAACATAAACTATGTATTACTAAAACCTTGTAGCATATAGTATTTTTGAAGAGTGTTGTACATACTAGGAACTTTGAAGAAACAGTACAAATATGAATTTCTGATCACTTTGATAACTTGGTGTTATAACTTGATAACTACAAATTGTAGTTAAGCATCTGATTTCCCCTTTAGATTAATTTCAATTATGTGTCTATTTCTACTTGTTCCTTGATGAACACACTCCACATGTGTTGAAGTCAGCAAACAGAAAATGTTTTCAGATGTATTTATTTTAAGTTTCTTGCATATTATTTTGCCATTCTTGGATCTTTGTCTTTTGTCAGATCAAATAGCTTTTGTGAAGAAAGCAGACAAAAAAAGAGCAGGAAGATGGTTACTGTTTTTGAAAACAGAACCCAGTCAGTGTCCTGCAGAAATCTCTCCAGCTTTAGGTAGAATCCAATGCATAGCAACCTTCTAATGAGAGGGGATGCATGTATTCAGGATTTATTTCAGATTATTAATAAAATAAAAAGTGAAGCAACAACCTAACCTCTAAGCAGAGATTCTCTGAAAGCATGCAGTGTAGGCATCTACATGCTTTACCATTTTACTAATCTATCAATACAATTGACAGGTTTATGCTTGTGTATGTTACATAAAGAAGGGGGAAGACAATTTTTAGTAAGTTAAATAAGTTAAAGTTATAATTGCCTTGTCCATTTGGCAGCTTTTTCAGTATGGCATTTATCTAAGGTGATTAATTTTGTAAAGAAAGTTTTGTGAAGATATCCTGAATTTGAATGGGAACTAAAATGGCTTGATTTACTGAATGGACTTCACTAAGATTCTTCAATGGTTTGAAAGTCAGCTGATGAAATTACTTGTAGATGGTTAATCTATTTTAAGGCCATATTTCATATGAAAAGTTTTTGCAAAGACAAGTCCTTTGAAAGCATAAATATGTATGGGCAATGTTAATGTATTTTTCTAGCATCTTCGCAGCTGAAATACAAAGTTGTTGCTGACCAGCTAATTTCTTGAGCATAATTTCATTTGATCTGCTGTGGTTTACTTTATTTCCTTTAGTACTAAGAACTTCTTTTGTTTCTGTGCAGTCTCCTAATATTTGCAGGTCTTATTAATCAGAATTGTGAAACCATCTAGGTTGGAAGGGAATTCTTGAGAGCATCTGAGAGCATCTATTGCATCCCACCCTAGAAGAGATTGCCTAGGACAGTACCTAGTGAAGTTTCGAGTATTTCCATTCCTGGAGACTGCAACCTTTCAGGATAACCTGTGGAGGTGTATCACAGTAAAAATGTTTCTTTTTCCATTAAGATTGTCTTCTGTGCTTTTGGGTGGGGTTGTCTCTTTCATAGATTGCCTCAGCAGGCATTTTGGATAGAAAAGTTGTGTAAATGTCATTAGAAAAGATGTTTGTGAGAGGTTGTTTACTTTTTATCCAGCATCTGGATAAAATTCCCCAAGTCCCTAAGTCTCTTCTTCTTCTTCCTTCTTCTCTTCCTCCTCCTCTGGCTCATAAACTGTATTTCCTAAAAAACCTTCCCAGCTGAAATCTAGTTTAATAGTTTAGGACTGTATCAGAAGGAAAAGATTAGTCTTAAGTATCTGTTGAGGTATTAGCCTATTGGATATTATTTTCCCCAAAGAACAAAGACATTTATCAAATGATTGAGGCTAAAGTTTTAATGGTTTCTAAACCAAACAGTTTTAACAAACTGTATGTATCCAAAAGTGATTTAGCATCTGAATAAATTATGGTATGTTTTTCTTCTACACACCTTCTTGGACTATTATATTCAATGTCATATAAACTGCACTTCTGAAATGAAATCTTTTCTGGGAACTGACATCTGTTGATAGGGAGTCTGTTGACTAAATACATGGAAACCTTCTTTGGCTAATGGAGCTCCTGAGTGTTAATGCATACTAGCTTTGCTCTAACTTCAGGTATTTCAGGCATCTACTTCTCAATGTTGTTTCTTTCTGTGACAGAATTCTGGAGAACCTGACTCTTTTAGTTATCCAGGATGGTGGCCTTTATGTTCAAAAGAAGGTTATTATTCATATTTATTCTCTTCTTTTACAGTAACAATTCCCAAAGAGTAAAGGTGCCTACAAGGATCATATATGGTATTTTTAATACTTCTTTTTTTCCATTATTTTCTGAAGGTCAGGTTCTACTACTAAGCTTGACTTCTGCATCTTAGTTTGGTAGTATTTGATATTTCCTTTAATTCTATTCAAATCATTGTAGGAGTGTCTATCCTAATAAGCAAGATCTTGAAGTAGAGCTTGTTAAAAAAAAAGAGCACAATTTTGTTGCAGTCATTCTGTGAAAACTGACGTTGACATATAATTCTGTGGTGGAATTTGCAAAAATGAGAAAGCCAAATTAAGAATAAATAAATAAATAGTTCAAAGCTCCCAGATTGTCTACTGAGAAGCCTTGTATAAAGCTAAGGAGGTGTACCTCTGTAGTATGCTCTTTTTGGAAAATTATGGTTGTGTCTGCAGTCAGTAATTTTGTAATTATTTTTAATTTCAGAAATTTTAATTTCTTATTTTATTTGAGAATTACTTGAGAAATAAAGTTATGGCTCCTGAAAACAACTGAAAACAGAAAATGGGTTCTTATTTTTAAATTTCTTATTTTCTCTGGCACCTTATTACATTTCTTTGATGGGCTTGATGTTGTTGGAGAGCAGTGGAAAGATGAAGGTCAAATAATAGTAAGTCATGGTACATCTTGTCTCTATTACTTTTATTAACTGCTGCATTCTATTTCAGGGTTTTATGCTGCTGTCTACCACCTCAGAATATCAAGATCTTCAGTACCTATGTTCTTATTACTCTCAGGAGTTTTTGCTTTTCATTGTTGTTTAAAAGATCTGGCTTGTGTTTTACTTCCATCTTGTTTTCCCTTGTGGTTGTGTATTTTTGTGGGTGGAGATGGATATGCTGTTTTTGCAAAACCTAGTGGCTCCTGGTATAGGAAATTAATCTGGTTTGTTTGTTTCTGTTTTTTTCCATGTGCTTGTTTTGATATTTATTGGGTTTTTTCAGTAAGAGGGATGATATATCTCTGGAAGCTCATTCTATGGGTGGAGTTTCTGAGCCAAGATTACCTTTTTTAGCTTTATTTGCTTTCTCTTTAGTCTTGTGTGTTTCTTTAAACCCCTATTAGGTCTATAGAGATCTGTAGCATATTCCTTGGTGTCCTGTAGGGAAGCTTCTTTTGGTGAAAGATAGTTCATTTGATGTAAAATAATGTGCATTGCTAAATTGGTGATTGATGTCCCAACTCTCAGGTTCTAGGATAGACACTTCCATGCCCCCATGTTCTGTAACTGAAAAGATAGGAGTAGCTCTTCCATGTATTCTGTGATAGGCAACTACAGCAAATCCTTGCTTTGAGCAAGACAGTGATTCTGGGTTGGATTTTCCATGTCAAACAGACATTTTCATCAAACAGAGTGTCATATATTGATGGCATTACAGAAAGTTGGAAGAAGCAAGCACATTATCTTCTGGTTTTACTTATGCTATTGGTGATAGTCACAAGACAAGTTTGATTTGTTTAGCTCAATTTTGTATTTACCAGCCTAGGATGTCTCTCTTCGTTGAAAATGCTGTTTTGAATTCAAACAAGCGTCTTAACAGCTTACCCATTATTAGTTTCAAAAAACCAAGATGCTGTAAGTCTTCATTCTACTTATTGTGGCTTTTTGATTTCAAAGGTAATATGGCATGTCTGTCTGCTAAAGTGATACTGTGTTTTCCTTACTGAGGACTATATTTTCTAACTTTGTGGTTCTACCAACTGTACTCTTGATCTCTTTTTTTTTTCTTTTTTTTCTTTTTTTCTTTTTTTCTTTTTTTTTTTCCCTGTGTAAAAATACATGTTGTAGCTCATGTGCCTTTTCAGTCAGTGATAGTAACGCCTAATCCTTTTCTATGTTAGGAATTAAGTATGCCACTGCATGTTACTCTGCCTGAAAGGTAGTCTGCCAACTGGCAGCAGTCTCCAGACCATACTGTTTAGCCAAAGAAACCATACTGGTTTTCAGTTTACAAGTGCAGTTTATCCACTAAATAGTAGTTCACCATTAGTCAAAAAGCTAGGAGCTGATCAGTATAACCTGTTAAAGGTTCTTCTGCAGTAGATTCACCAGTAGCATTTCAACATTTTTGTAGAAGGTGCTAAACACAAATGAGGAATAAAGAGATTTTCCAGTAGCTGCTGCTGCTTTTGCTTCTGTTTATTACCAGGAATTGGAAAGAAATCTTGAAGGACGATGTATATCTCTAGGCATTTTTGGGTAAAAGAGGATCCAGAAAGGTGGTTGCTACTTTGTGGGAAGTGGAGTGGCAGGGGTTTCTATTGTTTCTTGCCTTGTTTCATGCTGTGTTTCCTGCTTATTATGAAAAGCTGTGCATAGATCTATTTTGGTCTTCATGTTCTGTTTTATAGCGTGCTTGAAGAAAAAGAACAGCTCTTTGTGGGCAATGGAACTGTCTAGTTTTGATCACTTTCTCTGTCAGGGAGCGTTGTAAAACGTTGTATCTGCCATCACTGATAACAGAAAATATTTCATTAGCTGTAAAAACGGGTCCATTTATTCATTCTGGACTAATTTAATACCCAGCACACCCACTGAAAATAATGTAGCCTTGATACTATGTATTTATATGTAGTTTTAACACCTCCCTCCTTTATTTACTAGTAAACATGAAAAATACATTGACTAACACACCGAGATACTGTGTTGCTTCATAATAGGTGACTAGATATTGCAGATACATGTTGATGATATGTATTAGAAATGTTCTTAATATCTGATAATTGAGAGTAACAATAAATTGGAATACCTCAAAAAACACAGAACCTCAAAGAACATAGTTCTTCCATGATGGTGTATTTTTATGTTGACTCTGTTCTTATCTGTTCAACTTTGTGACAAAAATTGAAATTTTTATAAACTAGGAGTATGAGAATTTGAATGTGTCAGTATTTCTTCTAGACAACTGATATCTATACTATTCTTTTGAAATGGAGCAAAGTGCTTAGTGCTTCCATTCATTAAATGCTAATTTCCTTTATTAGTGATTAAGCCAAGACCACATATTTATTGGTGCCAAGGGATGCCAGCTGTTTTGTGCTTTGGGTGGTTTTTTTGTTATTTTATACTCTTATATTTTGCCATAAGGAGTGTAAATCACATGAGTCTGATTAGTACAGGTGTTGTTAATAAAGGCCTTACTCTCTTTGTATTATATACAGAAGTAGTGTTGTTGAATACTCAAGTTTATTTTCTTCTTCCTTTTTTTTTACTTCTGACAAATTTTAGCTAAGTGTAGTAAGTTTTTTCATACCTAGTACTCCTTTTGAAAAATACTGGTTTAGAATATAGAAGTAAAACTGAAGATTAACTAAAAGTGATCTTTCAAAAAAAAAAAAAGCATATTTTTGTGCTTCATAAAGTAGTTCCCTATTCACAGTATGACTGAGTGTGAGTATTTCAGATTGTCCCATCATATCAGTGGGAATTTAAAATTTGGTGTAGAGATTACAGAGTCATAGAATAGCTTGGGTTGGAAAGACCTTTAAAGATCACCAAGTCCAGCCACCCTGGCCAGGAATCTCTTTTGTAGGTCATGGTGCTTAAAACCCTACCCATGGTGTTTATGGTGGGGTGATCAGTGATGGGGGATCTACAGTCTTCTTCTGTTGCTACACCACCTTGTTGTCCACACTTTCTTTATGTCCAATCTGAATCTTAACCCAAATTTAAATATTTTTAAATTGAAAAGGTACAATTTAAAATTGTTGAACCTTCTCCTGTTACTTATGGCATTGGTAAAGTCTGTCTTTCTTACAAGTGCCCTTAAGGTATTGAAAGGCTGCAGTCAGGAGCCTTGTATGCATTTTCCAGGCAGCACAAACCCTCTTTTTATCCTGTTTTCAGAGGAAAGGTGTTCCATGCCTCTGATAAGTTTTGTGGCCCTACTATGGGCCTGTGCTGATGTGACCATGTCTTTCTGGTGCTGGGGTCCTCAGAGCTGAGCAGCGTACTCCAGGTAGGGTCTCACAACAGCAGACAAGAGAGCGAATTGTCTCCCATGACCCGGTGGGCCCAGGATGCAGTTGGCTTTCTGGTGTGCAAGTGCATGCTGCTGGCTCATGCTCAGCATTTTGTCCAGCAGTTCATGCAAGTCCTTTTCCACAGTACTCTCAATCAATTCATTCCATAGTCTGTACTGATAATGGGCTTCAGGTGCAACACCTTGTTGCACTTTGCCTTGTTTAAATTTTGAGATTTTTCAAGCCTGTTGATACTACTGCCTCTGGATGTCATCCCTTCCTAGTGGTTTAGAAACTGCAGTGCTCAGCTTGGAACTGTTTATATCATGATGTAATTAGGAAGATACTAAACAGTACTCGTTTCAGTATAAACCCTGGAGAAACACTACTTATGATTGGTTTCCATGTGGACACAGAGCTGTTAACTGTAAACCTTTGGACAAGGACATAGAGCCCATTCCTTATTCATCTAATAGTCCATCCATCAAACCCATTAGCTTTCCAATGAAATGGCAAGAATGTTGTGGGGAACTGTATCAAAGGCTTTACGGAAGTGTAGGTAAGTGATACCCATAGCTCTTCATTTATCCACAGATGTAATCACTCAATTTATAAGATCATTAGATTATCAGGTATGGTTTGCCCTTGGTGAAGTATGTTGCCTGTATCTAAGTACCTTCTTGTCATCCGTGCAACTTGTCATTGTGTACTGGTTTGAAAGCAAACCAGTGAGACATTCCAAGTCAGAACTACGATTTAATGAGAAAATGAAAATAAGGGCAATCTTACAGGAACAGTGGCAGAGTCAGGATACAACCTGACACCCTGTTGGTCAGGGTGGTGATAGCAGTCTCATAAAATGGTGGATGTGGTTCTGTTGAGGCGGTGATCCTGTAGAAGGGTCTGGTGTTTCTCTGAAGGTCCAGTGATGGTTACAGAGCTCCTTTCCTCTGGGAATACAGTAGGTAGGGCTGCCATGTGTCCTGGTGAGGGTGGCCACAGCAAAAACTTTAGGGTCCCCTGATGCCAGGGCAACCGAAGTGCAAATAAAAGAGGGGGTTCGATGAAGTGCCCAAAACCAAAAGAACTTTAATAAGAAAAATGAAGTAGGGACAATGCCCATAAACCACACACGTATAGGGATAGCTCCAAAAACCAGGACTAGGGGCGGACACAACAATATATAGGGTAGGTCTGAGGGGCAAGTCCGAGGACATGGGTCCAATCACAAACTGGGGTTAGAAATATGCAAAATATTCCAACTAATAATGACCACTTGGGGGAGAGAACTGGGAATGTTCTAGAAGCATAACCTTTTTACGAGGTGACTTGATTAACATGTTAACTGCTATAAACCCTTAAACAAGTGCGTCCTAGCAGGGCTGACTCCTGTACCCGTGGTGTTCCAAACCTCAGATTATATCCAGGTAGGAATGCTTGGTTCCTCCCCCTGGGCAGAGCATCAGCATAATGAGCTGATGTAATTTTGGGTCATGCAGTGAGGCTTGGCAGCCCATTAACAGAGATGGCCCCCTGGAGGGAGTTAACCAGGGATGAGTCATGGAGGAGATAAGGAACACTGCCGCACCTGTTTTAATAGCTTGTGAGGATGGTAATAAAATACATACTTTTGGTTACAACTTACATTGTAACCTAAGGCACATAGTTCCAAGGACGACCTGTTCTGTGACTACACTGGGCACTATGGTAATGCTTGCAGATTGGTGGTTCCCATGTTCCTTTTTACACTTTTTAAAAAAATACATGGAATTCCCTTTCCTCCAGTTACTGGGGGACTTTGCCTCACTGCTGTAGGATAGACATGAGTGAAAAAAAAGTACCTGTTATGGGAACAACAAACCACTGCTTTTGGCAATAAAGGAAGTTGCATTTTACCTGCAGAGATTTAGGCTCTTGTAGTTTTTGTAGGCTGAGGAGGCCTCTAGAACACATTTTGATGTCTCTGTTTATATCCTGGTTTAGGACAAATCTGGGAGAAAACTTCTGAATGGGGTCCCTCCAGAAAGCAAATTCAAGTGCTTTAGGAAAAACAATTTCTTTGGAGAGAAGTGAAAAAAATTGTTTATTTAACAGAAATTGAATAATATTAAGCAATAAAATCTCTTCCTGTTCAAAGAGATGGCAGATCCAGAAAAAGTCCTTTTCATGTGGTGTAGCTTGGCTCGCTCAGGTTCTTATCAGTCCCGCTGGTGCTGAACAGTGCCAAGGCACAGGCACCAGTGAGCCACCGGTGTGAACTCCTGGTGTTTGTCTGGGTCTTCAGTCCAGAGTAGGTTTCAACAGTTCCAAGAAAAAAGAAAACAGTCTGGGGAGCTTCTCTTCCTCAGCTAGCTGAAAACTAAGTAACAGCAAAGGAGAGCTCTGTCCCTCTGTCTGTCCATGCTGCAGACAGCACAGTCCAGAGAAGGATGTGGGGCAGCGAGTGCCGTTTCTGAACACAAACTGCGGCTTCTGCTCCCCCCCCTTCACTCTCAGAACCAGCCTTAAAGGTGCAGAACTTAACATCCAGCGTAAACAGAACAGACAACTGGGGATACAAGCATCATAAACTCAGCCCAGGACAGTTCACCATGTTGTTACAGATTCAACATGGAGGAGAATGACTGAGTGAAGCTGGTTTAGTTTTCCCATCTAATTATTTTGGTTTGGGAAGGAGGTTCTTGAAGAGTGACTTCGGATAGTCTTGTCCTTTGCTGTTATTGAGAATGCACTGTTTCAACTATTTGATTTATCTCACAGCTTAAAATGTGTGCAAATATTCTCCTATTTGTCCACAATTCTACAGGATCTGGAAAATACTACAATGTCATTTCAGGCACAGTTGAAATAATGGACCTAAATTGCACTTGGTTAGTTATGGCAACGCAGAGGGAATATACCCAAAAGTATGCATATGGTTATATTGTCTATAAAATAAAATCATTTATGCATTCCCATATTCTTGAATTCATTAAAAATCACAAGTGCGTTATGATTGTATTAATCCAGAGCATTACATTTAAACAAAAATAACTCTGAGAGCTGTGCCAAAACTTTTAAATTATCCTGTGCTCTCAAATAAGTGATGGAATTGTTACAAGAACTCTCAGAATTGTCATGCTTCCAGAATACAGTTATGTGACTTAGAAGATTCATGTCCTACCCAATTCTGTGCATCTTCCATCTAAATTACTTATATGACTGCAGTTAGTTTTAATTGAAGTAGTTTAGAAAGTTATAGCTTGGAATGAAAGCTGGCAGATCACTTATTCTGTCCTTGATCCAGAAAGGGATTAAAAGAAAGCTTTTGATTTCTCACTTTTTCTCCTTTTTGAAAAGATTTCCTGCATTAATTAAGTGCTGCATCTCCAATATTGAGTACTCAGAAAAGGAACTGCTCATAGAAGGCTGTTCCAGTGAATGAAGAGAAGCACAGCATCATGTGTGCTCACTGAAGAAAGTAATTTACTTTTTGCTATTCAGTGAGGCTGGCATTGTGTGTAATATGTCCATGTCTATCTAATAAGTTCTGTGTACCAGTGAATTGATGTTTATTTTTGTCCATTCCTACTGTGATGGTACTGATCTGCCTTCAGTGATGTTAATTTTTTGACTATGCCATGACCAGGAAGTACCTTTTATTTCCTGCCAGTTGATGCCACAATAAGCCAATTATTTATGCCAATTAAGAATATATAATGAAATAACTCAGTTAAGTTCATTGCTGTGTTTTTGTTATGCTGAAGAACTAATCTGAGAGTATGCTAGTTAAATCATGTGTAATGACAGCATCTTTTAGTATAAGTTGGGTGGTACTTTTTTCCTTAGACCACTATTAGGGCATCAACATTGTAACAATGACAATACAGTATTATTTTTGTGGTGCCTGTGTGTGTTCAGCAGAGTAATAAGTTAGGATTCAGTTTGTAAGGGGTGTGTGGGGGGGAATATATTTACACACAAGTGTAAGTAAAACAGTATTCTGCATTATCCCTTTGAATCAAATGTATATTTGTTGCAAGAACTACCAACAGAGACAATATAACAGTAATTTCTTTGAATAGAAAATTATGCGTGGAATATACAGGAAACTTTTTTTTCTTTAATACATTTACATTTTGATTGTATCTCACTTAAGCTGCAACACTGAGGAATTGAGGGGACACGGAAAAATACTCGTTTGCTGATGATGTCTCTTAAAAAAAGCAGTCAGTCTGGTCAAGTCACCTGCAGCTCTCTTGCAAATTTATACGTGATAATTAGATGTTAACAGTGCATACTGTTTGTGAGTGACTTCTGTGAACTTATGAACAGTGAAAATAACGGATTATTTTGTGTGTCTAAGGTTCTAAGTTTTCTTGTGAGTAACTGATCAGTCTTCTGGTGAATGTTTAGGTTGTTTAAAAGCACAGCACCTCACACATGGATTCTCTAAAGAGTAAGGGTACTTTTTGTTGTGACAGCTTAGCAGGACCTGGTTGTAAAGAGAACACCTCTTATTTAGGGATGTAGTATGTGACTGGAAAACACAAAGAAACACTGGTACAGTAGGGTAAAGAGAGTCTGAACTGACAGTATGCAGCAGTGTAAGTTTAAAAGTCTTGTGAGACATCAAGAAAGAAGCAAGTCTTGTCACTTACATGTGAAGTATCGTGTCAGCTTGATAAAATACTTCAGTTGTTTAGTTGGAAGTGTACTAGTCTGTCCTAGATGTTAGGGGAGCCCAGAACAATGCATAGAAAAAAAATTCTTACAGGTTTTTCAGTGCTTACACCAGCCAGCCAGGTTATTTTGTGTATTTCCCCCTCATCCCCCATGCCCTGTAGTATTTTGATTTCCATACAATTTTTTTCCAGCCTGACAATCATGTGTTTTGAAATACTCAATTCATAACACAGAAAATTATTGGTATGTAATTATTACAGAGTTCTTAATAAAAAGTAACAAATAAAGTAAACCAATAGCTCCCTCTGTCCTCCCAACTGCTTTATTTTCCCACTTGGGGATAAGGACTGATTAAATAACTAAAATGAGACTTTGTGTCCTGTATTTTTGTAGTGGTGATTGGAGAGGCAGAGGTGGGGAAGAGACTGTTTGGATTCATTGTGAATAGGTTGGGGTTTGTGTTTAATTTTTTTGCTCTGAGGATATTCTCATCCAGATTTGAGAATGAATAATAAGTGAATAATAATTTTTAGTGCTGTAAAGATTTTAGGTATGAAAGGAACACTTAACGGCAGTTAACATGCTTAGAAATAAAAGTGAAACATCAAAGAGAGTACTGATTTCAAATTTCAGATAACTGAAATGCTTGATGTATGAATTTATGTTAAAGGGGAGAAGTTTTTCATTTTATCCTTGTTCTCAACAGTGTGTGATATAAACCTAAACACAAAACTACACTTACTTGTAAATTTAATACTCAACTTGTTATGAATGTATAGTTTCTGTAAGATAAAAGAAAAGAAAAAAAGATACTGCTTATGCTTTTGGTACTTGTTTCACTGCTAATTTAAAAGTTTTACTGCAGCAAATTCAGTATCATTACTATAAAAAGAATGCCAGCTAATTCTCCTTGATAAAGCAAGATAAAAATTTCCAAAAGATTCTATTCCAAATCCAAAAGGTTCTAAGTTTCCATTAGACAAGTAACTGCAGTATTGATAGAGTTTTAGGTACTTTTGATATCAAATCGCCAGTGGAATATTTATGCTTGGAATTCCCTTCCAAAAGGAAGATAAAATGTTTTAAATAAGGATATTTGTCTTTTCCTGCTTTTAAGTCAGAGGCATTCTTTGTTTTTTGATTTCTGCCGATGTTTTATAAATTCACAGCTTCACTTGAAAGCAAATACTCGTGCTGTAGCTAGTTATGCCATATAACATTTGTTAGTGACTTATCTACTGCCAGTGTTTCTGAGTTTACTGCTGTTAAAAATCAGTAAGAAAAAATCTTTAGTTTGCAAAGAACTCTTTCAAAACCTAAGGTAAGTCTGCATTTCTGTTTGTCTTTCAGTATGATGAACTACAATCGCTTTCACTGTAGGCTGAGGGGAAAGATGTCAATTTTCAGGGAGTACACAATGTGCTCTTTTCTTTTTTCAGAGTATTTTTGTTCTTGCATGCAACCTTGATTTCAGGGTGAGCATCCTTATCTGACATTAGATATGTTGTAAATAATGAGTAATTTTTGCTAGCTTTCAAATTACATCTGTATTCTGCCTTTATATAAGATCTCAGCTGTTCAAGGTACACTTTTGCTGACCTCTTGAGCTGTTAACATGCATTGAGTAGGCTGAATATTTTTTGGGTAAGCTGAAGATTGATATATCCCAGGCCTTGACAGCTGCAGTGTTTTTCTGTGCCAACTTCAGACAGTGTAAGTAAGCAGTCTTTTTTCCATAGAAATTGTTTGGCTCCCAGGGCCATACAGGGAAAAGCTTTACCAAGTCCATGAATTCTGCCAAGAGCTTAAAAAGACTGTTTAAACTTCTTTTCCTCTTAAACCTTAATTTCTAACTAATACTACTTCCATTATACAAAATGCTTAATTAATCATATTACTTAGAATTAAATGAAATAGCTATTAAAATGTTTGGCATTTTAAAGATAAGAAAATCACATATGGCGACTCAACATTCTTTGACTAAGTTCTTAGTAATGTTTTGTTGTCATAATGAAAAATTTTGTATGTTTCTGTGTAAACTTTCTTTTTGTGAAAAATGTTCTCTTCACTGTGATGAAGTAGTGGTTTTCTGTTTGTTTGGGTTTTTTTTCTTCACTGGTAACATTATTTGAAGATGCATTTGCGTCATTCTTTTGGCAGAAGTACACTTAGGCAGGACATTGGTTAGTTTTGTGTGCATTTAGAGAAGTTAAAAGTACATATTGAGTACATAGTGAAAGGCATATAATGATTTAATTTAGAATATCTGTTGATACAATTGCAGCATTACTTTATGTTCTGGGTTTATTCATAAATTCTTAATTTGCAGTAGTAACTTTAAATATCAGTTTGTCATCATAAAAAATAAATAACATGTATTGAAATATCATTGTTTTGCAGTTTTGGAAATTCCAGTGACTTTTTACTTACTTCAACAGGATTTGTGAAGGCTTTGGTTTGTATTTTGAAGTCATGGTTGTTAGTTGTTTACCATTTAATGGACACCTTTTTGCCTATTTTGTGTAGCTGTTTCCTTGAAGTTTGTTTAGTGCCCGTTCAATATTCCTTATTGCAAAGGAGATTTTTTATTTTACAGTTAGGATGAGTTTTTAATGTTGTTTCATCTACTGTTCTTTTAGCACAGACAGGAGTGTCACAGAACTTAGTTATGTAAGGAGTGGCAATTTCACTGACATGAATACAAATTTGTGGCTGATTTTACTCTTTGGACAACTTAAAGTAGACTGTGGAATAATTACAGGTTAAATCAAACTGAAGAGTTTAAAAAGATGGTTTTAGAGTGTTTGTGTTCTCATTAGGAATGTTTGTTGAAACCTCATATATTTATATTATCAAAGGAAGATTTTGAAAAGTTTAGGTAGAAATTCAGTTTTCAGAGGGTCAATACGTGCTGTATACTGAGCAAAAATTATGGGATGAATGTGAAGACTTCCCTCTTATTGTACATATATAGTAATATTTGTTCATTAGGAACAGTTCAATACCTATTGCTGTGGTTTTCCATTTTTTTGGTTTTTCTTTTTGTAGCGAAGGAAAGCTGTGCTTAGAAGTATTCGTCTGAAGGTTATATGCTATTCTGTGTTCTTGGGATGCCTCAAACTGTTTCCCAGCTGGGACCTGAAATGTCTACAAATCTGCACAGTAGAATCTGCAGACACCTCTGGTTGTAGGGAGTCTCATGGTGTTTGATAGTGCTTTTTAGAGTCATAGAGAAGCCCAAGGGTCTCAACTCTTCTAATATACATAACAAAAAAAAGCAGAAAACCCAACAGCTACTTCTGTGGTTTTGTGTTTAGGATAGTAAAGGGGAAAGTTAAGGAGGCATGCTTATAAGCAGATCTAAGACTTTAAACAGGCAAACAAAACTAACTAAACATAGCTCATGAGACCATCAGTCAGCATAAGAAACTTTTGACTGTTTGCTTGACTCAAGATTTCTGAGTGTTTTCAGGTAGAATACTATTAGCCGTTTGTTCTGTTGTGTCTTCTCTCTGCTGTAATGGTTTTGTGGCCTTTAGACTAATTTCTTAGTGATTTATGGTGGTTCAGTATAAAATACACAGTGAGTTCTGTATTAAATATATAAAAATGCTCAAACACTATTATCATGTAATTTCTGATCACTTGAACAATTTGACTTAAAATTATTTTAAAATTGGAATAGATACAGTGTTTTTTTTCTGTCATTATGATTCAAAGATTTCCTTATACTGAAAGGCAGCAAGTCTGGTGAAGGGCCGAGAACACAATTCCTGTGAGGAACATGTGAGGAAGCTGGGGTATTTTAGCTTGGGGAAAAATAGTCTGAGGGGTGACCTTGTCTGTCTCTATGACTGCCTGAAAGGAGGGTGCAACCAAGTGGGGGTCAGTCTCTTCTCCCAGGCAGCCACTGACAGAACAAGAGGACAGTCTTAAGCTGTGCCAGGAGAGGTGTAGGTTGGACATTAGGAAGAATTTTTTCACAGAAAGGGTGACTGTGCGTTGGAATGGGCTGTCCAAGGAGGTGGTGGAGTTGCTGTCCCTGAAGGTATTTAAGGAAAGACTGGATGCCATGATCTACCTGACACAGTGATGTTTCATCATAGGTTGGACTTGATGATCTCAGAGGTTGTTTCCAGCCTAGCTGATTTGCTGTGTTGATACACTACTGTGAAATGACTAGGGCCATTTTGGCTGGAAGGACTATTGATTTAATGTGCTTTGAAATAATTAAAAAGAAATCACATTTTCATTGCTATTGTTTAGAGAGTTTTAGTCTGGATTTGTGGTTTGTTTTTTGTTTGTTTGCTTTCCCCCCTGACTTACCAGCATAAACACAAGATGTTCTTAGATGTTAAAATTACTCTGAATCCAGCTTCTGTGTACATCTTAGTGCTTTTTTGAAGCCTGCAGCAGTTCTTAGAAAGAGGGGGAGATGGTGTCTTTTATTTTAAGGACATGAAACAAGTGCACACTTTTATAGTCTTTCCCACTGAAACATAGAAGTTCAGTATACTGTGTGATAGCATGAAATCAGGGATTGTACTTTTTTCTTTCTTAGTAACCCATTTAATACAGAGCTTAGTGTTTATCTTTTAACTTAATTCTGAGCTGAAAGTTAACCTATTTTTAGCACTTGTACTGAACAAAGACTTGGATACTGATGAAAAGTCATTTGAGTTACTAATTTTATGGTGTACAGTCCAGGTTTTGTGCTACCTTTCTTCAAAAATGGAAGTAGTGCTTAACCCAGGTAGTTACTGTTTGTTTGAATGCAACAGGGTCACTTTTGGTTTTGAAAAGAGTGCTTACACTAGTTACCTAATTTGGTTAGAGAAAGATTATGGGTTTTTCAAGTGTTTTAAAAATATCTTGTTCCTCATTTCTTTATGCACAAAGTATTTTGTTAACTGTTTGATTTTGTTTGGAAAGTCAAGAAACACAGAATTTTAAAAGCTGTGCACAACCTGTGAAAGACAGTTGAAATTTTTCTGCTTTTAAGAAAGATGAGCTCTTTTTGATGTAGTGCATTTTGCATAAGCTGATGATGGGCTTGAATTATAAGATCTTTTTGGCAATTTGTTTTTTAACATTTAGATTTGACATTAGAAAGAATTTCTTGTCAGGCATTGGAACAGGCTACTCAGGGGTTGTGGGGGTGTTGCCATCCCTGGGGTATTTAAAAGCTACGTAGATACAGCATGTAGGGATTAGTGGTGCATATAGCAATGTTAGGTTACTGGTTGGATGCCTTGACCATAAATATCTTTTCCAGTCTAAATGATTCTCTATTTCCAAAACTCTAGTAGACATAGCTGCACTAATTATTTTTGCCTGTTGAATAGGCCTAGCTGCCAATATGATGGGTTTGGCTTATTTGTTCCTAATTTTATGTTAGACTGTGTCAGTTGATTTCATCCTAGTCTGGACTCTGGTTTATGAACTATTAAAAACGAGATTCACTTAATAAATTATAAAAAGTTTAATATAAACAAAAAGACAATTGGGAGACAAAGGAAATAAAGCAAAGGGTTAAAACGGCCGGGTGCCTTGGCGCGCTGCCAAGAGCACACCTGATATCTCAGGAATACTCTTTTTATCCCCTCCTGCTGTGAGGGTTTAATGCATATTCAAACTTTTTCAACAAGTATTTAGCATGTCCCCTCCCTGGTTCCACCCATTTAGAACATGATCTGTATAGTTTTTATTTTTGCTGACAATCATTATTTCTGCTGGTCATCATTATTCTTGCTGACCAACATTATTTTGAGTCTGGTTTCCTTTCTTCTGCAAATGGTCAGTGTTGATAACAGTCCGGGCCCCTCATCCTTCCTTTGAGGGCAGCTGGGCTTCATATCTTTCCCTGCTGCTGACGGCCTGATCTTGGCTTCAGATAACAATTTGGGCTCTATTGTTCTTCCACTGACAACAGCTTGGGCCCCACTGTCTTTGCCCTCTGGGGCTTCCTTGCTGGTACTTAGGAGATTCCTTTAAGCTTAAAACTTGTTAGCAAGAAAAAAAAGTACATACATAGCCAAAAATTATTTAACATATAATATTCATCTTAATACTTGTGAAAGCAAATATCACAATACAGATTTATAACATGAACACATATTTTCTTATTGGTCTTCATCTTTTGCTGGATTTTATTTTTCTCCTCTAACATTTTTGTATAATTAACACATGGGTTTAAATTGTAAAATAACAAATATTGATGCTTCCAGTAATAAAATCATATTGGAATAAGAAGACACCAGTGAAAAAATAACAACTAATGTGTAGTAGAAAATAAATATGTGGGAAAGATTTCAGCTGACATCTGGTTTTCACAAACTTTCTGAAGTCTGTTTGTAAAGAACACTGTTTTCTTGCTCTCACTTGAGCTTTTTTTCTGAAACTTCTGTATACTGCAGGTTAGGTGAGTGTGTGTTAGAAGACTCTTTTACTGTGTATTTTGAAACAAAAAGCTGCAAGTGGTAGAACTTAATCTTGAAGCGGGTATTCCTTGAAGCAGGCTTAACATTTAATAGAAGTTGTGTCAGTAACAGTAATAGATATAGCAAAAGGCAGCCTTGTTTGAATAGTGTAACTTCTGCTGCCATATGTTGCACTGCATGCTATTTTAATGTTGATTATGAATGTTTGTTTTACTTCAAAATTCTGTATGGTTAAAACTTTGTATATTCAAGAGAACTATTTGCTGTGTTTTTGTCATTCATGGAGAAGTGAGTAACTTGCAGGGAATTCTCACTAGAGTAGGGCTTTCTTGGCAATTGTCTTTTGAATATGCTCAGTATAACTTATTTTTGTCAGTAAAAGGCATTATACATGTAATGTGTTTTTTCTTCTTTTTTTTTCCTTTTTCTAAGGCTGATAAAGCATTTGTGTGGTCTCTTTGGAAACATCTCCAGGTGTCCAAACCAGATCTTACTTAATCTGTCAGTTTGGTTGTGGAAAGGTGAGTTTGAAGATTTAATATTCTACTAAAATCAAAAAACAACCAACATCTCCTTCTGATACCATATTTTTTATCTTTCTAATTGAGAACTATGTAGAGTTCTAAAAATGTGTTGAAAAAATTTAATTGTTACATTTTGTCAAGAGCGCCTAGAATACATTGCAAGTTTTCTTCTTTTTTGATGCAGGTTGAAGCTGACTTTAAAATCTGTTCTCAGTGAGATTGCTGTGCTGCAGTTCAATACAATTTTTAAATTACAAATGTACAGCAATATTTTGTTCTCCTGTTGAAAGAGCAGGAGGAGGAAAATGACTGGTAGTTTTCCAGTGTAATAAGCTGCTGGATAACAGTTGTATATAAGTTATGTTTATCTGAATTCTTGAGGAAGTGAAAAGCTAAGACTTGGTAATAGAATCCATAATTATCATAGGATCATAGAATATGCTGCATTGGAAGAGGTCAGGATCATTGAGTCCTGCTCCTTGCTCTGCATAGGACCCCCTCCAAGTGTTGCACCATGTGCCTGAGAGCCCTGTCTGAATGCTTCTTGGACTCTTTCAGGCTGGTGCTGTCACCACTTCCCTGGGGAACCTGTTCCAGTGCCCACCCACCCTCTGGGGGAAGAAGTTTTCCCTGACTGTAAGAGCTTCCGTCTCCATTAACAAACAGGATCTTCTGCAGCTTATTCCTCTGAGGATAGTAATGGTGAGGATTTCTTCATGGTACTTACTATTATCTGATTCCTATAATTGTTAGCTAATTATCACAGTATTCGTTTGATTGTTTTGGGATGCCAATATTTATGAATTCAGATATTTTGTAGGCCAAAGATAAGGAGAATGTGAATGAAGTGGCTGTCAGTATTGCAGGTATTATTTTAAGGTGCCATGAGTTCCCTCTTTTTAAATGAAAAAGGGAATTTTTTAAAAAGAAAAAAATAATGGATTTTAACTCTTTTTAAAGTCGTGCCAATTTTACTTGGGAAGTTTGTTACAGATTCATAGGGGGTCCTGTCTCCTTTGGGTTTCCATTGAGTACTTTGACCTTAGAAGGCATGTTTTGTTGTTCACACCTTTCCTTTCTGGACTTCATCTGTACATGTTCTTTCACTTGTGAAAATATAGCATTAACATCTTTGGCTGGGAGTGCATTTCGCAGAATCATGGTACTGTTAGGGTTAGAAGGACCTCGGGAGATCATCTAGTGCAACCCCTCTGCCAAGGCAGGGTCACCTAGAACAGGTTACACAGGTATGTGTCCAGGTGGGTTTTGAGTGGCTCCAGAGAGGGACACCACAATTTCCCTGGGCAGTCTCTTCCAGTACTCTGCCACCCTCAGTGCAAAGAAGTTCTGCCTCATGTTGAGGCACCACTGAAAAGAGTCTGGCCCCATCCTCCTGACACTCACCTTTGGGATATTTGTATGTATTGATGAGATCCCTTCTCTGTCACTGTTTTTTATAGTGTTGTCCCCTGTTCTGCCTAGCATAAAGCAATGAAAATTTTTGTCCAAAAATACAGTGTCTAATGGGTTCATATCCAGAGGAAGACAGTGATGATGTGAGGACATGCAGTTTATTTTAAGAAGGCTGTTATTGGGGCATTTACATGTGGTTGCCAGTGATGATATCAAGTAACTGCTGGCATTGTACTGGGACACTTAACTGCAGAGAGTAGTAGCCTGGCTGTTCAGACAGTATACTATTTTTACTATTGTTGTCATGTTTGATTTGGGAAATAGTTTTAATATATGATGAAGACTGATGCACGAATACATAGCATCCTTCATTTATGTTGAAATGCAAAATCATAATTATTTATTTCCCGATAAAAGTTAGTCATGTTTTTATAAGGATATTGGTAGTAGAATTCATCTTCCTTCATAAAACATAAAAAAATGAGAGAACTGTTTAAAATATATAAATTCAGTATTTAATATATGTAAACATACATTACCTGTATATAAGCACAATTATATTGAAAACATTAAAAAACTTTATTATCCTAACCACATTTTATACATAGCTGAACAATGTGGAAAATTGTAGTTCTTTCACCTGAAGCTTAAGAAGGCAGAAACAGGTGTTCAGGCTTATTAACATTCTTTATTTATGTTGCATGTAAAAATAATCAGGATATTAGGATGAATTGAATCATAGAGGTGTTAGAAAGCATGGATTTAAATAATGGTCAATAAAGGAATTATTTGGAGTTCTTGAATTATGTGCCTATATAAGATGCAGTCTGTCTTCTTTGTTTATTATTCTTCATTCTTTCATTCTAGGAGTGTTTTTATGCTTCATAGTTGTCCCCGGCTTTAAATTATGTTATGCTTTATTTAGAACAGAAATTGGTAATTTTGTGTATTCTTATTGATACAATGAATGTGGCACTCTTATATACCACCTTCATGCACAAAAGCAAGATAATAAGCTGAAATTTTCCGTATGTGTTTTGCACTGTATAGAGGCTGATGATTGGTATGTGAAACCTTGCCAATATAATTCTGTTAACGTGCTTGTCTAGTTTTTTTTTTATGTCCTCTACTCTTTTAGAATTACACTAATGTTTTAGAACCTTTTTGAACTCAAGGCTATACTTGTATATCACAGCTTTTCCATGCTTCTCTGAATTATGGAATTAAGAAAGAAGAAATTGCTTCCACAGCATATTTTTAGGTGTTATCATTACTCCTGAGAATCCTGGAATAGGTTTGGATAAAACCCATTCAGTATATAAGAGTTTTATTAATCACAGCTTTGAACTTTCGGTTGCTTTGATTTGACAGATGGAGCAGTAGTGTGTATTTTTCTCTTTAATTGATGTAGCTTCATCTCTTTTGCCTGAGTATGGTCTAATTGCCACTTTGGAAATAGTTTCTAGCCCAGCTTTACCTGTGAACCTTCTGCACAACAAATTACAGACCCATATATTCTATCCTCACTTTTCCTGTTATTACTTTCCATAATGATTTCCTCAGTAGCTTCAGTTTCATGACTGCACCTCTTCACACTCTCATCCTTTCGGAAAAGTTTTTTTCTTATTCCCTACTTTATAGGAGTAAATAATATGCTTTTTTAATGCTACTATCAGTTTATCTTAGTTCCAATGCATGGATTAGCTTTACAGGGAATTTGCTATCTACCACTGCTGCTGTCCAGAAAATTGCAGGACAATAGATTTTTTTGGCTTTGTTAATCTGGGAAAAATATGTGGGTTTAAAGAGTTTAAAAGATGGGATCATCAAATAACTGTTATAAGCAAGATGAGTCCTGAAGCATGTCACTTGGGAGGATGCGTGCTGCTTGGAGCCCATTTTTCGATATTATACACAGTTGTATCAGATGAGGTGGAAATTGGAAATTTACACTAAAATCTGATAAAAACCATTTAAGTCTCATAGACTTCAAAACCACGTAAGTCTCATTCCTTCTTATCTATATTAGAGACAACAGAGACCCAGTCATATTCAAGTTCAGAATTTTTTCTATCTTGCTCGGGCTTATTGTGAGATTTTGAGATAGAAACAAACAGAATGTGATGGATTTGAACCTTTTTTTGTTTCTTCTTGTGACATGGATACCACCAGTGTTTGCATAGCTTAATTTTTCAGTGTGCTCTTTCCACCAAAAATTCCATAACCGAGGAACTTCCATTTCCTGCCAGATCTTTGTTAGAGACTGCCTGAGGTCATATAAGCCAGATAAGTAATGGAAGCAGACAGAATCTAAGAAAGCACAGGCATGTGTACCTGCCTAGATCATATATATGTATATAAATATATATATAAAAAAAGAATCAAACAGTATTGTCCAGAGGATTTCAGTCATTTAACTGATGAAAGAGACAGCTAGGCTTCTTTTGTGAGATTACAGTGATGAAAATAAAAGATGCAGGACAAAATGTTTACTTAGCACTACACAGCTTACACCACATATGTGTGGTGAAGAAAAGAAAATACATATTAGGGGGAATTGAGTGGGCAGTACTAACTTTACAGCAATTTATATTTATAGCATTATAGTATTCCTTATAGTAATATAGAATTGCAGTAATTCCTTAGTTTTTTTTTCCAAACGACCCAGGAAAATTAAAAGATATAATTTGGGGGGCGTAGGGAGAAATTACTAGTACCTTGCCATTATTTGTCTGTTGTTTTCAAATGCTTTCATGGCCCCAAAATAGAAGTTCTCCTGCCCTAAAATTTTAAAAATTTAACTTGTACTTTTTTATGGCTATGCTGCTGATTCCAGTAATACACCAATGATATTACACTTTTCAGCAGTCTTTGCAGTTCTTGCCGGATAACTATAACTATATTCCCAATTTAATATTCAGATATAAACAAAAAATTATCTTTACTGTGCAAATGAGAAATGCCTTTGGGATATGTAAAAGCCTCCAGGTATTTTAAACAAGCCATTGTAAAACTACTACCCATGTTAGTATACTTTCCAGCTACTTTAAATACTATTGATCTCAGTATTATGTAAAGAGTATGCTATTTCTAGTTTGCTGCCTTCTGAAAGATTTTTTTTTTTTATGATTTAAAACAAGGTGCTAGAAAATAGCTCTTATTAAGTAAATGCATATGTAAACTGAAATGGAGTTGGGTTCAGATGAGAGTATGAAAGGTTTAGAAACACTTTTGCAAACTTCAGAGCTCTGCTTTAAGACTCTTCCTTCTATAGCACATGAAAGCTTGACAAGTCAACAGACTAATTTTCCTCTAAGGCTTCTAGCTGACTCTTTTCCTTTATTCTGGAAGGGAGATGTAGCAGGATCCATTAATGATCAAACTGTGGCAATGATACAAGACTTGGTAGAGGTACATGGGAATTGTATTATGTGAGATGATACCCTTACAGATACTTACCTTTGGCAAGCCTGCCTTACAGAGAGGTTTTTCCACATCTAGATTTGAACTTTGCTGTTTATTGCAGATCTTTGCAAAGGCAAAGAATGGATTTATCATTTCGGGCCACTGTTAAGGAACAGTGGCAACCTGAATGTTAGTAACAGTGATTGAGAGTTTTGTTGTTGTTCTTCCTGAGGAGTTACATCTGTCTAAAGGTGAACAGCTGGACAAAAATATGGCTGAAAAGAGATCAAAAATAACCAAAGAATTTTTGGAAAGGTAATTCCAGGAGCTTACCCTGTGGTTTGCAGCATCATGTGAGTAGCAAATTGTGGAAGAAACATAAACAGGTTGACATTGATTCTTCACTGACTGACGATGTGCAAATTTACTGAAAATGTCGAGTACTTTTTATGTAAAAGGATAAGTGAATTTATTTTACGAATAAACACTATAGATACCTATGTTAATTGAAATAAAAATCTGTATCTTGCATCTTTTTGAAGGGATGATAAACATTGTGCAGAAGCTTTCTTAAAACATCCTTTTACAAATTAACAGGAAACACAATGACAGGAGGACAATGATGTAAACAAGATGTAAGCCATGACCATTTTGTCACTCTGAATTTAAAATACAATGGACTGCCCAGTTACTATCACTCAATACAGTGGACAGAATAATAAAGCATAAGAGTACAACCTTTCTGGCTAAGGTCAAGTAATTGTGATTTTCTACAGTTAATGAAAGTTTAATATCCTGTTTCATTAAAAATTCTCAGAACGTTGAACATAAGTCAACATTCCATGGAGAAGAAGGTATTATGCAGTTTGCATGTGTGCATATCTGCATATCGGAGCACAAAATATTGACATGATAATTGCAGTCAAGCCTGATTGAACAGTGGCCTCTGGGAATTCAGCTGGTGTTGTACCAACTGGATGGCTGCTCAGGACACAGTTTGAAATGCAAGGTGCAAGTTAGCACTTTATTCAGCACAGGCAGGCATCATTTAAAAATCCTTGGGGGAAACCCTGGTGATGCGCAGATGTTAAAGCAGTCTGTTCTGAAGTGCTGATATTTTCAACACTGTAAAAGACTTGCGTATTTTAGATGAAAAATGTTTGCAAAATTCTTGGGCAAAAATGTCACTATTTTTTGTACTACATTAGTGCAAAAATATATTTGGTATTTTATGTATATTGCTTAAAATAAGGCATCATCATATGCTTAAAATGAGAATATTATTCCTTAATACATCATCTAATAAATTAAATCAATCAAGTTAAAGATGCAAGAAAATTTATGTGTCTGTAATGATGCTTTTTCATTTTGATATATATCATGTAATATAGAACTGGCTCTATAGATGATTTACTAAGGAAACAATTTCATTTAATATTTGTAATTAGACCTTAAATTATTTTTGTAAAGAAACAAAAATAGGTATATATAATTTTTTATGGAAAGTAACTGCTGTTAGAAAAGCAGTTAGAAAAATGCAAATTGTGTGGTATTTATTTAAATTCTTTTTTGCTCCATGCTGTCTGAATCTTCTAAAAGTACCAACTGTAAGTATTAAAAGAAAAAAGTAATTATGTATATCAGTTGCAGTTCATGAAGTATAAGGATCTTCTAGATTCTTACATGAAATTAAACTCTTCATAAAGTGACTATTTAGCTCTTTTTTTTTTTGTTTTTTAGTCAGTTCTTGATACATGGAAACAAAGTGAAGTTTCTGCTTGGAAGATTACGGCATAGACTCTGTTTCTACAAACCACAGACTGTGCAATCACAGGGATGGAACTGTACACAGTAATTACAGTATTGGTGCCATATTTACCATAACATTGACAGTCTACACTCTACAACTTCACTTTGCAAATGGGTGATTAATGCTCTATTCAATACAAACAGAGAATGTGTGAATTGTGGAAGTCTAAAATACTTGGGAGCTGGAGGACAGAGAGATAAGGTAGTCAAATTAAGGCTGCATAACACCAACTGATATTTTATAGCCTTTCTAGTTCTGCAGCCCTTTTGAATCAATGAAAATGTCTTTCAGAAGTAGCAGTGTTTCTAGAAGCAGTTTATTGTCGTTAGAGAGATACACTGTTAAAATGAAGCCCTTACTGTTTTACCACACTGTCCAAAGCTTGCTGTGTAATCTTAACTTTCTGTTAAAGACCAAATTTGGTAAGTTTTAGATATGTTTTAGGTTTTGAGGTGTTTTTTGTGTTTGTTTGTTTGTTTTTGTGGGATTTTTTTTGTTGGGTTTGTTGTTTGTGAGGTTTTTTGTTTTTGTTTTTTTGTAGTTTTGCGCTTTTTTGTGTTTTTTTTTTTTTAATTCAGTGGTTTGCAAAACTGAAAGGATGTATTCCATGAAACATCTAAACAGCAAATTCAATTTATTAGTTAAATTTATTTTCATTTAATTAATCTAAATGGGACATAATTGTTTATGACTGCTTACTTTTTTTTGACAAATGTATAAGTTCTTGTTTGATTAAGACCTGTGGTACAGTACAGGATACCTCTTTGCTTATACTGCTTTTGCTGAAGATTTTAGGAAGGATGTTGTTTTTAGAAACTTTACCAGACTTCTGTTTTTTAAAGCATTAAGGTTTTTGCTGTTTTCATGTCTCATTCATGGATAAATGTTTCCTCAAAATCTAATGGTTCATTTTTGGCACACCATTAACGTGGTGCCAAACATCAAGTACGTTGTCGTGTTATATAATCGAGTAGAGTGTAATACAGGAAAAAAATCATAACAGAGGAAATGTGTCAAGCTTAAGAATATTTTCTCAGTTTCTTCATTTTTGTGGGAAGCTGAATCTTGATAATCTTTGTAGCTAAATGCATCTGTTTTAAACATTTAAAATAGGTAGTACTCACGGGAAAACTGATTGGAGCTTAGAACTTGTACAAATTGACAGCCTCTCTTCACTCCATTTTTCATCCTAAAGAAGTCTGCAAATATTCTTAGCTCACATCATTATTGCTCATCAGTGATTCTAATTAGCTAAACAGGAGTTTGTCTCAGTCATTGATCATCATCAGCTTCTTGACAGTGCCTGAATTTTTTCCCCCCATATTCCAATGGACTTTTAAAAATACATTTTAAATACAAAATAGCTTAATGAATGAAGTTGTTTGAAGATATTTTTTTTTCTCTGTATTTGTTATCCTTTTAAAACGGAAGAGTTGATTACTGCAATTCCTATCAAGTTCCATTTTAAGGTGTGACAGCAGATCCAAATATGATATGTAAGTGCCAGTCAGATACACTGCATTGAATGTCTGTGGGGGGCTATCCTGTAAGAAGCATGGGAAAGTATCCTATGCCATCAGGAGAAACTGCTGATAAAGTTGCATACGAGGTGTCAGTTTATATTTCAGGCTTCTGACATCTTCCATTGTGTACCTAACTTCTAATAATTAGAACATTTTTCTTTAGCTGTGGGTGGTTACGTGTGAAACTGTTTATGGGGGCATTAGCAAGCATGTGGTATCTAGAAAGCTTGAAAGAAAACATCACAAAGGCAAAATATATTAAATTATAATATAAGTTATTTAAATTATATTAACTATAAATAATTGTATTATCTAAATATATTACAATTTTATAAATTATAATATATTAAAGTTATTTAAATTTTGCCCACTCATGATGATAATAGATCTGTGTTTATAAACTATGTTCTTTGACATTTTTGTTTGAAGGAGTGTTTTACCAAGCATTGGATAGGTTGAAAATTATGCATTTAACTAGAAATGTGCTGTAAACTGTTGGCTAGTGTGTAGCTCTGTTACAGGTGTATTTTTTGCTTTAACAGTAATCTGTTTCTTTTTTTTTTTTCTCTCCAATCCCAGACTTTATTCTGAGAACCCATATTTTGAAACTATGTCCTAAAGTCAGAGCATTCGATAGATTCTTAACTACCAATAATAAATCAGAATTAGCTGTGCATACTGTTTTTCAGAACTGTTTATTCTTTTACTTGGCTATTGGTTCACTTACTCACTTTCTCTGTTTTCTTTCTAAGATAAATTTTAAAAAATTAACCATCCACAACTGTAAAGTTCCTTAGGGAAACTTGTCTAACTTACCAAGTTAGTTTTCAGAAGAAGTTTTCAGATCAATTGATGCATTAGAAAACAAGTTTAATAATTTTCAAGTGATGATTGCATAGTTGAATTAAGAGGCTATCTGATTATAGTTTTAGTTCTGTTTGGGTCTTGCTTTCTGAAAGGTTGACTTTGAGAGAGGAGATGGTGGTTAGAGTTAGGAAGATGATGGCATATTGTGGGTGGTAGACAGGGTCAAGGTAGTTCTAAGAGCTGGAGGCAGTGCTCTTCAGTTCTTCATGGGGCCTGTGTGTGGTTAATGGTATGATTCTGTGTCTGCACCTGACTCTTCTAAGAACTTTGTAGTAAAGACCTTTTGTCTTTTAAAGCTTTTAGGATTTTGGATCAGATAGTTGTGTTTGTATGTCTAATCTTAAATTCTTAAGTATTCTAGCTGTAATTAAGACCTGAGAAAACTTTGATTGTTACATTTCTTGCAGTTCAGATCAATGAAGGTCTATCACTTCCTCTATTATAGATCATGGTGTAGCATGCTTATGGGAGAGTGATAACCTTCCTCCCCAGATATTTGGGATTTGAATAGTGCAAGTATTTTCTTTGAGAAGGAGTAATTGTTGATAGCCATTAGGATTCCACAGCAAAGTAATTAAGTATGAAGAAGCATTACTATTTCTATATTGGAACAGGTTTTGTTTCATTTAAGTTTTACCTATCATGAACAGTATGTCTCCTTCAGAAACATGCACAAACTTTTGGGTTAAGTATACAAATAAACTATTCAGCAATTTTTACATTTTTGCTTACTAACTCCTGTTCTTTAAGGTTTCTAATATCTCCTAGTACAGAGTTTTATATATTTACCAGAAAGTCTCACCATTTTTTAACATATAGCTGAGAATATGACTTCTGTTAGATAGATAAATGTTATAAACAGAGTAAGTCAGTTTGATAACCTGTCATATTTTGAAACCTGTTTGTTGTTTTGCTTCACTTGCAGCCTTTTTAAAGCAACGTAAAAGACACAAAAACATGCATAAAACAATAAAAACCACTAAAGAATACAGAGAATGTTGTTTAAAAGAGAAGTGACCCATCCCTTGAGCCCCAAATGTCCAAAGAAGTCTTGAAACCATTCTTTCTTTTTCGACCTTGAGTTGTTTGATGTCTTCTTTCAGCAGTTGGATGCTCCTGGAGATGTACTGAGAATGTGAGGAAAGGTTGCAACAGCAGACACCTTCGAAGTCCTGGCACCTGTGTCCATGGGCTAAGAGGAAGAAATCAATGGCTGCTTGGTTTTGCAGAATGGCATGCCTGGTCGTGTCTTGAAGATCACTGAGGATTTTTGATGTTGTGTTGACCTGCTTACCGAGCCAGCACCCCAGGTGAGATAGCTCACCAAGGCTTTTTGCAACAGCTACCTATGGAAGGACGCTGCAATTCTTTTGCCTTTGGACCAATAATTTTGGGATCACAATTTTCATTGAATTTGGTATAAGATCATTTTTGGTGTGCCAATCTATTTTTCTGTTGCCAATCCTGTAGCAATGTTATGTTTGGGGTGAGGGCAGTAAGCTGGCCAAGAGTACAAGGACCTCCTCTAAGGTGCGAGGGGATCCCTGCCCAAGCCCAGTCTCCACAGAGGAGGAGCACTCCCCAGGGAAGCACTCTGGGATAGAAGGAGCCAGACGCATCAAATGGCATTTTGATAATGTAGTTGCACCAATTGGCGGAATTGTAAATCTTTTTATATGGGGTTACATCTCTTATAAAATTAACGGATGGGTTCCAGAAATAAAACTGAAGACAATAGCTGGCCTTAGATCACCATAGTAGATCCAATTCTTGCAGTTCTTTGGGTGAAGCCTCTGTCCACCAGTCCCAGGTGTTCTCCGTGCTGGGCCACCTCCAAATGGGGAGGCTTTCACTGGGCTTAGAAGGAATCCTGACCAGGCATGATGACAGTGGGTTGTCAACCAAGCCCATGGATAGGCATGTTTTCTTGTTGGATGGACTTCACTAGGGTGATCCATAAGGTATGACTGAATTGTGGGACTACCCAGCTGAAGGCATGCTGTGATCTCAGGAGCATCCATGCGGTGATAATGATTACATCAAGGTAGATCATGTTCACACTGGGGGTAGGTATTTCTGAGGGAGGGGCTTCTGTCAGGGAATTAAACAGAATTTGTTAAGTCATTAGGTCAGGGAGAGAGGTTGTTCTTTTTACTTCTCCACCCTCTTTCCCTTCCATTCTCCTTTATTTATTATTAAAAAAAATCCTGAAAGGTAGTGGGTGTGAGGAGGTTGGGATGGGAGAGATGGAGGAACTGAAGTGTGAAGGTAGGTATGCAGTGTAGTGTTGCAACATGGCTCGGGGGAGACAAAGAGTTACATTGTCCCACCCCAAACCCCTTGTGAAAGATGGCCCAGGTGTTCCGATTGGGTTTGAGTCCCTGGGGAGGTTCTCCCTTGTTATGTTTCTAATGGTCCCTGACCCTGAACTCCACCCTCAAGGGTGGAGTCCCTTAAGAGTTCTGTCCCTCAAAAACCCCCTGCTCTGCCTTTGTTCGGGGCTCTCTGTTCTGGATCTGAGTTGGTTCCCATGCTGAATAAATGGTTTCATGAAGCGGGAGCCCGTCTTGTTGGTGTTCCATGCTGGTCCCCAGAACTCTGCAGCTTCCTGGACAAGATCCTGAGGTTGCGGACTGCAACAAATGGTGGAGAATGCGGGTGTCCGGTGAAGCACCAGAACAGCAGGACCGGCTCCATGGACACTGTGAGTCCCTGGCTGATGGCTTGAGAGCCGGCGAGACTCCCGCCCTAGAAGGGAGGACTCGAGAGACCTGGCAGGAGGGCCAAGTTGAGAGTGCCTCGGGCATAGAGAAAAAAAAGGGCTTACGGAGGTGGGGGAGCTGCGAGACCAAACACCGGGACAAACATCTAACATCACCCAACAAGACGTATTATGGATGGTTTTGGTTTTTTTTATATACATAGGAAGGACCTTTATGGACGATTATATTATGGATGATTATGGACGGTATGGCCCTTCCTCTGTACTGTTTTTTGTTTTCTGTGAAGTTCCTCATTTTTTTTAGTGTATACCTCTCTGTATCTTCCCCTCTCCTATGTTCCTAAGGGCAGTACAAAGGGTGAAAAAATGCCAAGAAGGCTTGGGGTTGCTGCCATCTTCCCGTCACCCATGTATCTTTCTGCCATCCCATCCCCTGTTTTCCTGAAGGCAGGCAAGGGACAGAGAACATCCAGAGTGATGCGGGTCTGCTGCCGTCTGCCCGCCGTTCCGTGTCCTCCTTCACCCCCTGTCTTTCCATATTCCCCGTTCCCGGTCCGGGAAATTCCGTCCCGGACCCCCCCATCCCAAGACGGCGCCGGCCTCGTGGTCTGGGATCCCTTATTTCCCGCCTTGCTCCTTCTTTTCTGGCCCCGAACCTTCCCTTCCCCCAGTAACTCCTGCTTTGGTCCCAGCCCTTTGTTTGGCTGCTCCACCCTGGGGGCTCTGCCTTTTCCATCGTGGGCAACACCCCCTCCAGGGAAATCGAAACTGTAACCTGATCTGCCAAAGCCAGTGTTTCACCGAGAACATCTAAAGTGGCGACACCCACATCGGAACCAGAGCCGAAGCTGGAGATCTAAGAACGCTGCCCCTTGTGAGAGGAGATCTAAGAGCTGCACCCTTCCTGAAAGAAAATCCTAAACTGGAAGAGACTGAACTAAAAACCATTATATTTGTATTGAGTACCATCACTGTTTAATCTAAGTGTTTGTTTTTAATTGTGTTTTTTTCTGTTTACTTATTGTGCTTTGTTACTGAGTTTTTAGTGTCCCACAAAGCAAAGTGAGTGCTCTGTGGAAGAGGTGAGATTTTATGGTGTAAGTTTTGGAAACAGTTTAAGCTCCTAATTCAAATTAAAAAAAAAAAAAAAGGAACAGATGTTGCAATGTGGCTGGGGGGGGAGACAAAGAGTTACATTGTCCCACCCCAAACCCCTTGTGAAGGGCGGCCCAGGAGTTCTGATTGGGTTTGAGTCTCTGGGGTGTTTTTCCCTTGTTGTGTTTCTAATGGTCCCTGACCCTCAAGGGTGGAGACCGTTAAGAGTTCTGTCCCTCAAAAGCCCCTGCTCGGCCTTTGTTCAGGGTTCCCATGCTGAATAAATGGTTTCATGAAGCGGGAGCCCATCTCGTTGGTGTTCCATGCTGGTCCCCAGAACTGCAGCTTCCTGGACGAGATCCTGAGGTTATGGACTGCAACAGTGTAGGGGTATAAGTGGGGTTTGGGAACATATCAGGGGTTGAACAGGTTTGTGGGAAGTAACGGGGTAGCAGCAATTGTCAGATCATTCTGGCCTGTGGCAATGTCTAGTTCAGGGATGTGTCTTGTTTGAGACTTGGTGACAAGATGGTTGGCTATGAGTAGTGGTTGGCAGCAATGTCTTCATCTCCAGGCAGAACTGGTTTGATCTTTATTGGTCAGTGGCTAACTCGGAGACTTCATTATTGTCAGAGGGAGCAGTGTTTTCAGGGCCTAGGTATGGCTTTATGTTTTTCCCTGGGATCCATTTGGGGCCGGATGGGGAAGACACACAAGCATACCCCCTCTTCCAGGTAATCAATTGGAAAGGACCAGATATTTGTCGGGTTTCAGGATCTTTGATCAGCATTGGCAGCTTCTCCTTGAGCTTAGCTTGGGCTGAGTTTGAGAAGTGCTGGAATACGGGGAGGTTGGCTCTGAAAAAGAGCAATTTGGAAAGTTAATAACAGAGAGCCTTATAGAGTCAATGGGAGACATGACTTCTGTGCCCCCCCACCACTGCTGATCGAGGATCCACTAGATGGTACCATGTGTCCATTCTACAATTGATTGTCCTGTGGTGTGCTTCACCCTGTACCGTTTGAAGAAGTCTTAGTTTTTGGGAGGTGTAAGCGGTCCATTTGCAAGCACTCCTGTGTGGGCTGAAGCAAACACTGCACCTGAGAATCTTCCGACTGACACATATTTTAACCTCCCAAAAGATGGGAAGTGTGTCACATCAGTTTGCCAAAGTTGGCAGCTGTTTAAGCTCTGTGGGTTGTCCCCAAAACCTGGTATCTGATAGTTTTGACAGTTGGGGCAAGTCACAACAATCGACCATACTCGCTCTTTGGACATTGCTATTAACACCGGTACATTCTGGTGGTAAAATTCATGGGATTTGCCGTGTAGGTTGGTAACACTGCTCTTCTGTTCCCCTCCACAATGCCACCTGGGAGGTTCGTGTGTGACCTCAATGCATAATATGAAATGGTTGCTTTCTGTGAGGGATAAGATAGATTAGTTTAGAAAGTAAGTAGTATAAATTTGGATTGGAGACCTCATTTAGAAAAGAATGTTCTGCTCTCAAAGCTAATCAGTGACATGGGCTGAATCTGTCACCAAATTGAAAGGTTCCTGGAATTTCTCAAAAGCTCTTCTGATGGCTGCTAACTCAGCAATTTGTGGGGATGCTCCCACCACTTGGCCATCAGATTCCCACTTCTGTGTCCTGGGATTCCTCCAAGTCATCACTGCCTTCTGGGATGCCCCCGAGCCATTGGTAAAAATTGTCAGTGTTTTGAGAGGTTTCCTGCTTTGCATTAATTTGGAGACCAGATTGAAAGCCGAATTAAACAATTTATGGCTTGGCAAATGGATCTAAATTTGGCCTGGGTAGCTATTGAGAGTGAACTTGAGGCTCTTATTGGTCTGGAGCAAATGCTTCAGATCCCCAGTAGTCAGTGGTAGGAAGGTGCATGTGACCTCACACCCTGCAAGAGAGTGGAGGCAAGCCCTAGCCCTTTTAAATAGGTCAGCTATCAGTTCTTGAGGGGTGGTGATTGTCTTTGTAGGTTGATTGTGGGAAAACGCTCATTCTAAAATGATTTCATCTGGGTGTCCCACTGAAAAATAGGACCATGAAACTGTAGGGCTTTACCTAGGACTGCCATCTGAAAGGGCAGGTGCAGCTCGAAGCAATGTGCTTGACGTGAGGACAGAGCCTCCTGAACCGTGGCGATGGACGCTTGGGCTTCGGGTGTGAGGGCACGCAGTGAATCCAGGTCCTTGCTTCCACAGAAGGTTGAACAGCAGCGCAAGGACCTCTCCCAGCAGGGGACGCACCCAGTTGATGGACCTGTAGAGTTGGTGGAGATTCTGCAGGGTCTTCGGGTCATCCCAGGTGGAGAGCTGCTGGGGTACAGTGATCTGCTCATGGATCTGAAGTCTGAGGTAGGTCCAGGGGCAGGCGTACTGGGATCTTGTCCTGTGAATCTTGAAGCCTACCTCTTCGATGGTTTGAATGGTCTTCCTTGGTGTATCATCTAGGTAAGCTTTTTGCGATGCACAGACAAGGATGTCATCCATAGAATGGTAGATAAGTGCCTCAGGGCACTCATCTCAGTGGGAATTGGATTTGGATGACATACCAATATAAACTCTTCATACAGTTGTAAAGTTTTTCATTGCTCGTGGAAGGACCAGCCATTGGTACCTATTATGAGGCACTTGTCTGTTTGAGAAAGGGACAGGGAAGATGAACCTGGGGGCATCTCGGGGATGGAGTTAAATGTTGAAGAGTCAGTCCTTGATGTCAATTACTGCCATCTTCCAGTCCCAAGGCAGCATTGTGGGTGTGAGCAAGCCAGGTTGCAGAGACCCCATGTGCTCAATGGCCTTGGTGATTTTGCAGAGGTCATGGAGGAGCTTCCACCTATCCTTGCTGGGTTTTTTCAGGACAAAGATAGGGGAATTCCAAGGGTTGTTGGTATCAGTGATGTGACCCTTGGCAAGTTGCTCTTCTACGAGGGCTTCCAAAGTGCTCAATTTTTTATTGGGAAGGGGCCACTGGTCAACCCACACTGGATGATCTTGTTTCCAGGTGAGTTGAGGAGTGGTAATGTTTGCATGATTTACAGTGGCCCCAACTAAAAATCCCTACAGGCAATGTGCATGGAAGTCCCCCAGTGGGACAACAAGTCTCTGCCCCACAACGTGATAGGGGCCCTCACCACAAATGGCCAGATGGTTGTCATTTTGCCCTTGGGACCTTCAACAACACTGCATACACTACACATAGAAACCGCAACACCCCCGATGTCTGAGATCATACCAGCCACAGGTCACAACTCTTAAGTGGGTGGCCTTTCAGACTGGGCAATGATTGTGATATCTGCCCCAGTGTCTGTCATCCCTAGATGGGAGATCTTTTCCCCATGACAGAACAGGCCACACTCTAACATGAGTTTATTGTTACCCACAATATGTGTCCACATCGCGGTGGGATTGAGAAGGACTTGTTCCAGATATTCAGGAGGTAGTAAAACACTTGGGCAATAGGTTGACCCTGAGGAAGCTGGCATGGTGGGTTGACACAGGAGATGAGATGAAAATCTCATCCCCTGAGATTATAGTTACAATTTCTGGTAAAATGTTTATTTGTTCTGGCCCATTGATGGAGTCCTCAATAACATTTCAAGGGCCATCACGTGGCACAGATTTCCCTGTTGAAATTTTATAGTTTTATCAGAAAAGTCAATGGACAACACACTGACCAGCTGGTGCTGGGTTCCCACCTGAACCTTTGAGTTTGTGGAGTTCATATGTGGAGGAACCTCCAGAACCGATGTTGTATTCTTCTAGTGTTCCGGAATGGTGGGCAGAGTGGGGTGGGACAGCTTCCCATTTGTTGTTGTAGCACGGGGCCATCCCGCCCTGTGCTGGAAGTTTCCCGAGTGCTGCTAATAAGGCAATTGTACCTTGGGCCACTGATAGTTTTTACAATTGTCCTGTGGGGCCAGCCATTCTGGGCAGTCTTTTAGAAAATGTCCTAATTCACTGCAGGAGAAACATGTGTCTTCGTCTTTTTGGGAAACCACAGCAAAGGCTCCTGCCACCCTGTGACTGTGCCTTTGGCAACTGCCTCTGCCATAGTATTTTTGGTGGAGGAATTCTTGGTGTAAGCCCTCACCGTTTGTTCAATGGTAGGTTCCTTGTCAAGGGGTAAAGCCGTGCATTACATGTTAGCATTTGTGAGAGCAGTTTTGTTTAGAACCTCTTTCCAAATCTTTCTGATTCTCAGGGCTTTCTAGTTGTTTTTCCAGGACCACTTTTAATCAGTCTACAAATTTCACAAATGTTTCATCAACCCCTTGCTTGATGTTAATAAAGTGCTGTGTTGGTATGTTATCATCGGGGGTGAGGAGCTAAGATGTTTTGGCTGTGGTGGCTATTCCTGCAGTGCAGCTTCTGGTATAGCATTCACTTGATCAGTTGGTATTTGAAAGTCACCTTCTCCTGCTAACTGCTCAACAGACAAACTGGGTCTATTGGCATCTTTTGAATAAGTGTGCGATAAGAACTTTAGATTTTTTTTCCCACTGCCATTCCCGCAGCATCTATTCATCTGGGGAAAAGAGATAGTTCATCATATTTTTGGTGTCGTGAGGGACCAATGTGTGTGAGGAGAAGGTGGCTTTGATAAAGTTTTTGAAAAACTGGGATCCTCGGCCATGTTCCTTTGCCGCCTTAACTAGTTCTTTAATTTCGCTGTAGGGTATGGGGTCCCAGGAATTGTTGGCTGTTGGCCTTCTCCCGCATTTGTGAACAACTGGGAAGGCAGAGAGATCTTATTTACCACTTCCCAGTCTCCCTCCTCGGTGGCCTCCCTTTGAGTCTTGGCCCAGGGGTCCTCAGACTGGGTGTTCGAGTCTGAGTCTGAGGACTCGCTACTCTCATCCTCCAAAGAGGATGGAGGGTGCTTTAGTGGAGTGTGGGGCCTTTTTGGACGGACAAGATCTGCCAGATGGCATGAGGCCGTGGAAGCCAGAATGACTTCCTTCCAGTTGCCGCCATTAACATTTCTGGTTCTGGGATGAGAACCGGAAGGCGGTTGGGCAGTGGGGGAGAAGCCAATAGCAGAATGGGTGGAGTTTACGGAAGGGGTGGTGTCCACGAGGAAGGGGAGTTCCTGGCTATAGGGGGAAGTCCTGATGTGGTTACACCCACTGACAATGCGAGGAAAAGGGAGGAGCCAGACGCAGTGGGAAGCACAGAGAAAGGTGGTGGAGAGACGGGGAGGTGGCCATTTTGAGGGTTGGAGGCGGGAAAACTTGAACATAGGGGTGACAAAATGGCAGGGCTAGCTATGTTGCCAGCCCATTTTGTGGAGCAGTAGCAAAGGGTGGGAGTGGGTAGATTGGCATAGGGTGGAGGAGGAGGGGAGGTCTAGGGCAGATTGACCAGTGCTGTCCTGGTGGGGGGAGAGGGGATCGGGAGGCATCAGGGGATCAGCAGCCGTCCTATGCAATACCACAACAACCTCCTGAAGATTGCCCCTCACGTGGTGAAGCGGGTTTAGGAACATGGGGAAGAACCTTTACTGAACATTCCCCGAATTTTTCAACTGACTTAATGATAATATGAGCTAAAGAAAAGAACTTTGCCACCGATAAATCACCACCCACTTGAATGTTTTATAATTTTGTCCCAACGTTGCCTCAAAACTCCCCCAAGAGCATAGAATCCTTTGTAACATTAAGAAAATATTTAAAAACCCAATGAACAAATCTCTTTAGTTACCCTTAGAAAACTTAAATTCTGCCACAGCAAGGGTTCCCACAACTTGGTAATAAAAATACCTCTGAGGAGGGCTGAGCTTAGGATGGCTCAGTTTGTTTCCCATCCTCAGTTCTTCACTCCCACACCCAACAGGAAAAGGAAAACAGAAAAGACCCCAGTATAACAACTCACAATTTTTCTACAGGCAGCATGAAGCCCTCTGGGTCAACAGAAATCTGTAGGGTTGCTGGTCCGTCAACTGGTCTTCGGGGGATCTCTTCTCCTATCCTCCCCAGAAGGCCTCAGCGAGGGTCCGGTCATCCCTTGGATAGCTTTCCGTAGAATAGGAAGGGTTCTCCTCAGGGAGCTGGCTAACCCAAAAGTGGCTTGTGTCCTGCAGCTGAAAGCTGGAGGAGATGCTTCTCAGGGAAACTTCTGACAGAGGTCCATGTTCGGTTGCCAGCTGTCACGGTCTGGGCAGTCTGGGTGCCATGACCTTCCCAGAGAAATGTCCTTGAAGGACACTCTCGAGGGCACAGACACTCCCTACCCTGCTGAGAGCGATCTCAGCTCTCAGCCTTGAAAAGGGCTGTTGGGTGATTGCAGCTCTTTGGGCAACACGGAAGGAGGGACAGGAGCCTCCTGTGGTGTTTCACAAGGAGCCTTTGTTCTTGGTCCAGGGATGAGGAGAATGCCAGCTACCGTGAAGGGGTCAGGGATGAAAGACTGGATAGTCAGAGGGAAACGAGGGTTTATATGGGGACATCAGGACTAGTCAGCTGAGGGTTCGGGGCGGAGCAATGGGGAAGGACCAGTGGGGTACATAGAATTACATGGAGTACATAAAATTTGCAAAACTCATTTTGTTGCCCCAGCAATGAAGGAACTTGTCTAGGAGCTTTCCCTCCAAGGGAGAGTTGTGGATTCTTTGTTAATCGGCCCACTGGCATATCAAGCCTTTTGCATACAGCTGGATATTTTCATCCACTTTAGATCAGATTTACAGACTCATGTGTACTAGTATTTCATTCCCTTCCAGCTCTGAAACATTCCTTATTTGGTAGTTGCACTAGTAGGATTCTCTAGCTTCCATAGGTGGCTGATACCACCCATGATGAAAGTTTTAACTGTATTGTGAGAACAAGGATAATCTGAATGAGTTTCTGCTTCTGTCACCTGTGGTGCTGGGATTGCCTGAAATGTTTGGACATTTTTAGGGAATATATATTTTTCAGCCCTTTAGTCACACATATGTGATAAGAACTGTGACTTACACTTAGGAATGTGAATATCCTTACTCTTGCAACATTTGTTCTCTTTCTTCCTAAAATGGAAACCAGCAAGGGCATCAGTATTTGAACTCAGTTAAGAAATAAGAAAGCAGATGAGGTACTTTGTTAAACAAAGCAAAGTGTCACAGGGATGATAATAGATGTGCACTTATTAACCACATAAAGTGGCTTTGTTCATCCCCCTTACTCAAGCTTCTGAGCTTTTTTTTTTTTTCTGCAGGTAAAAGTTGCACATTCTATCCCTGTGGAATATAGTAAAATAATTATCCATGATGTTCAAAAGCATTGTTTCAGACAGAAAAATGCCATGTAATAGAGATAAGGACTTCATAAACTCAAGTAGCTTGGTGATTCTATATTGCAAAGAAGGGACAAAAGCATTTTGCTCATTCTGTGTTCAAGTACACTTTCTGTGTGGGAAAGAATGAGAGACAGATAATTTCAGCTGCTTTAAAAATATTAAGATCTCTTATTTCTGTTTCTTTTTGAACAAAGCTGCATTAGATGTTTACAGATGTAATTTGCTGTCACTTGCCATATGCTCCCTGATTAATTCTGCAGGGCCTGTCAGCTTCAGATAATTTAATTTTCTGCACTTTAAAATGACATTCATTATCAGGACATGAAAAATTCAAATGATTAACACCAAATTATGACTAATAAAGTGTCTATTTTTTTGTTTGTTTCCAGAGAAAAACAGAAAGCTAAAGTCAAGGACAGAAGTATTTTAGAGATTTTGCAAGCCAAAGACAGCAAAATAAAATCTCTAGAACAGGTTCATATTATGTTTTAATAGAGCAGTTAAAAAATCTTGTCATTGACAACATATTTATGTTTGCTAAATTGAGAAAATTATTTGCTATTGTGTCTTCAGAAAAAAGTTGCAGATGATTTAGAGATGATAAATTCCTAATGAAGTATTATTTAAGCTCTTCTGCATTGTTCAGACAGTTGATCTGTTACCCAAAAAGTTTATGTTATTTTAGATTAAACTTCTTCTGAAAAATCTTGTCAGTTCATTGCCTCATCTTACCCTATGGTCCAACCTAAACTTGGATTTAAGTCTAGAAGAGCTCTGAATATGTTCAAGTTTGTAATGTGCCCATGCACATCTTGGTAAGATTTGCCATCCTAACAAGCACAAAATAATTAACCTGCTGCACCTTCTGCCTAAAAAAAACCCACCACAGTATTGGTGGTGTTTCTCCTTTTATTTATTTCTGAATTAGTTCATAGTTAAACAAATACATAGAAAACATACATACGTTATATATTATATGAAGTACAATAAATACATTATATTTTATTATATAATTGTTTATTATAGAGACTGTATGATGTATATATAAAATATTATCTGTATCCCATGTATAATCTATATTATATACTTTATATTTTATAGAATTATATCCAATATTTAATATATATTATATAATATAATGTTATATTGCATATAATATATAGATCTATGAAATACGTAAATATCTATAAAATAATACAGTATATAAAATATAAATAAATCAAATTAAAATACTGTTACTTATTAAATAAACTTTCATTTTGTATTACAACAGTGGCTGAAGTTTCAGTGTGGTATATCATCCTCATGACTGTAGGTATGGTGTGTATGGTGTTTGGTGCATACACACAAATCATATTTAGAAGCCAACAATGTGTGATTCCTGCATTTATATCCTGTCTATCCTGTCCTTATGTGAAAGGCAAAATACTGTGAAGACCTTTATAGGAATATGCATGCTGTACTGTGTTTTTAAGAAGGCTGCCTGCTGTGGCAGCATCTGAACTTGGGATGTGCATCTCCATGAGGTTGCTTTCAGATCAGTTTCAGAAGCTGAAACTGTAATTGATCAGAAATCTAAAATTGATGGTGTAATGTGTTTACATCATCCATGTGGAAATAGAGAGAGGCTGGTAAATTGTAACTAGAACCATGGAAAACTGGCAGCCAGGAAAGAAGAGTTTGTCAACAGGATGATAAAACTCTGGATATACATACAAACTTGGAAATGAGAGGTTGGAGAGTAGCCCCACAGAAAATACAGGGATCCTTGTTTACAGAAAACTGAACATGAGCCAGCAGTGCCCTGACAGCCAGGAGGGACAACCCTGTCCTGGGGGACATCAGGCACAGCATCACCAGCCAGGCAAGGGAGGGGATTGTCCTGCTCTGCTCTGAGCTGGGGCAGCCTCACCTCCAGTGCTGGGGGCTGGTTTGGGTACCATAACAATGAAGATGAAGGGCCTTGAGGGGAAGCCCCCTTGAGAGGAGGACACAGGTGACTGAGGTCACTTGGCTTGTTCAGCTTGGTGAGGAGGAGACTGAGGGACCATCTGCAATCTCACTGTGGTTTATAACTGCCTTATAAGGGGAAAGAGGAGGGGCAGACATTGATCTCTTCCCTCTGATGACCAGTGACAGGTTCCAAGGGTTTGGCTTGGAGATGTCAGGGTAGGTTTGGGTTGGATATTAGGAAAAGTTTCTTTACCCCGAGAGTGGTTGGGCACTGGGAAGTGGCCATTGCACTAAACTTGCCAGAGTTCAAGAAGCGTTCGTACAACGCTCTCAGGCATTGTGTGATTCACACATGGTGTAATTCTAGTTTGTTCTGTGCACAGCCAGGAGTGGGGCTTAATGATCTTTGGGGGTTGCTTCCAAACCAGGATATTCTGTGATTCAGTGATTCTAACAGATGAGGAGAACAGAAGTTGTTTTGATGATCCTGACAACTCTAATGCAGCCCTTACAATTAGCTTCCCTTAGAGTATCATTGAGCTGGGGGGACAGGTTGTGAAGGGCACCAGATGGTGCCAGTGCTGTTTGTGAAAACAGTGTACAGAGGTGATGTCATTCTGACCTTCTTGCCTCATCCCTTGGCTGGAATGCTGTAGGGTTGAAGCAAGAGAGGGATTGTTTCCCGAGTCCAAGGTTTTAGTGATTTGGTATCAAAGAATGGAGCTGGCTTAAAAAACAATGTAGTGTTCTTATTTATTTTGTTTTTCTGAATGTGCTCCTTGTTTGTTCATCTAAGGAGGAAAAGATACTATTTATGTAATTAACATGCAAATAGATTGCTTGTGAAAATGTGCATTTTGACAGTAATGGTAATGAGTGTTCTTTTCTGTAAAGTACAGACAGAAAGACTTGAAGGCTGTGTATTTCAGTCTACAAATTTTTTACATCTAGGAAGTTGAGATTAACCAGTGATGTCTTCTGTTGTTTTTTTCTTCCCCTTCATGCATCATACAGAGATAACAGTTGGAACAAGATAATTTGTTGTAGGGTTTATTATCTAAGAATTTCTGAGTGGCCACCAAAAAGCTGATTGTGTAAATTAATGCTGAGTGAGGGAAAAAAGAAAAATCAATCAGCTTTCTCATAATTTGACATAAATGTAAGCTTCTATTGTGTCTAGAAGTAACTAGAAAGCTGTATAAGGAGAACATGAGATCATATTTCTTGTCTTGTATTGTGCTTAGACTTTATCCTGACATACCTAAAAGGACTTCTAAAATTTCTATAGATATGACAGCATATTCTCCACAGCCTAGATAAGATACATCCACATAGTTACCTCATACTGAAAGCTAAATGAGCTTAATTTGTAATGAGGTATTTCATTATTAATGGAATATCATTATATATTTCATTAATAATCATTATTAATGAGATTTTAATGGGTACTACTGAAAATCAAGTAAAATAATAAATTTGGAAACTATGATTGAGAAGTAATATGGTCTTTAATCACATTTTTATAATCTAGCAGTGAAGAAAAGTGCTCAGTTACTCATGAAAATGAGACTTGAGGCTTTAGGAATAAAAGTGTAAATCATAATTTTTCAAAACTTCTGCTGTCCAGTATCTTTGGGCTACAGTATATGCACTGAACTTCCATTTACTTAATACAACTTCAGTTTTTCACCTCTCCTAAGATATGGTGTTGTAATCTTCAGTTTTATATTCATGAATAAGACCTTTTTCTTGTCATGAGTTTATTGCATAACTCCATATTGTGTTAAACATTTTAAATATGAGTTAGTGTGGAGCATTTCAAGGTGTACCGTTCAAAAACTCAAATTTGTTAAAGCACATACGATTATTCTTGTCTATTACTGCCCATAAATTCGGCACAGAAAATATTGTATTTGTGTTTTCCATTGTACTTTTCACTTAATTTTTTTTGTTTTTTTAATTGGTTTATTGGTAACTTTTGTTCCTGATAGTCACAACTGGGCTTCATCTGGCATATAGATATATTTATTTTAAAAGTGGTGTGGTAAAAATCTTAAACCTTTGAGATTAGTGTCTAGACTGCTATACTGATTTTTTTGCTGTTATTTTTGTTTTATGCAGTGGCTCAAAACTCTTTTCTCAGCAGTTATGTATCCCTGACATGGTATGCATCACTTCTCTGTTTCAAGGAAAATAATTTCTAACTGCTATGTTTAAGTGGCTAGGACACTGTCTTAGAATTTTACTTCTTCTGAAGTCTGATAAATAAATTGCTGCAGAAATGTTTTCATTGTCTTTTTTATTTGGAAACATTTTTAAGCTGTTGTATTTAATTTATAATAATTGTGTGTATCTTAAGTAGATCACTGATGCTGTTTTTTCCTCAAAAAATAAGGTGAGGTTTTTGAGGAATGTGTGAAATTTTTAAATTCAAACAATTAGTTTAGCAGATAGTGTCGGAGCAGGGAACAGTCCTCTGCCATTCACACAATGGATAAATTAAAATATCTTAACCTGTTTTCTTTAGAAGATGACATTAAAGACATGTAAAAATAGCAGTAAACCTTTTCTTATAACATTGTTAATTAATTAGGTTTCAATTTTGATCTGGAAGAACTAAAGCTAATCTTTTTGTCCTAGACCTTGTAACGTTTCAAAACCTTATCAACTGATTATACTCTAGAGGGGTTAAAATAGTACTAGCTTGCCTCATTATCTGCACTTGAAAATCTTCAGCTTGCTGTGCAAATCTGTATTAAAGCCCCTTTAATGGGTCCAATTGAAAGAAACATAATTCTACCTTCAAGCATTAATTAACACTGATAAATTTTTCTTAACTTTTGTACTGTCACCTGATTATATTTTTCTCTGTAATAAAATACTTTTATTAAATTAGGACAAATTTAAATAGATATTATTACCATCTAAATACTTTATTTTCAGTACAAGTAAGCTTGATTATTCTTGGGTAATGAGGGACATGAGGATAATTTTGATAATAAGGGGTTCAAGTGAATGTGCCAGCAGTGTTGAGATTCTATGAATTTTATAAACTCTTTGCAAAAAAAAGTTTGTCCAGTGAATAGGATTTATATATGAAGCAAACAAAGCATGTTCAAGGGAACACTAACACAATTTTTTTTTTCTCCAAAAAAAGAAAGTGACTCAAGTTCTACAGTGGAAAAGGGATCAGCCTTCAGTGATGAAACCTGTTTACGTGTTTTATGTAGCACCTTTGAACTGCATCAATGAATTATCATATGTCTTTTTGCCTTTCTGTTTGACATCTTCAAGTTAGTTTTCTCATAAAATTAAGGGAAAGAAACCTTTTTATGGAGCTGATCTCAATTAGAAAGATGGGAAGAAAAATATGCAAACAGTTGAAAATTGCTGATTTTGGTTTATTGATAGAATGCTACCTGAGGTAGGTAGGATGATGACTACAGCTGATACCTGTGGGCTTTTTTTGACTGAGTAAGTTAATAAGCTCTAAATTACAGTGTACCTTTATAGCTCACTAGTACTTTTGTATGAATTCCCTGTAGGAATGCTTTTTCTACCATTTGAAAATGTGTTTCTGTGAGATAGCTTACTCCATTTTGAGGAAATAGTTTTTAAACATAACTTTTTCCTACTGAATTCTGCAGAAAAGAATATATTGGGTATTTATAGAGGTGTGCTGTAAATCTATGCATTACCTTTTCAATAATTCACGTGAGTAGCCATTCCTGAAGTTGGCTAAGGCTTCTGGGTCTTTTTTACTCAGCCTTCATATTCTTAGTTGTGTTTATACAGAGATGGTACCTGCACTTGGATTAGTCAGAAAAATGAACAGTAAGTAAAGAAATGTGATGTCACTTGTTCTCTGCCCAGTAACCTAGTTTGAAATGCATGCTTTCTTGAATATTGAGCAGAGGTCAGTGGTCAAACCTAGAAAGAAGAGGGAGGTCATGTTTATGATCTCATTCATGCTCTCCTCAGCTAGTATCTAGTTGGGAATTTTTTTTTTTTTTCAGCCCAGAATAGTTATCATGTAGCAGTGAGAGTTAAAGCAGAATAGCCTTTTATATGAGCTAAAAATGGTTTCTTTAGCCAATGGAATCTACTTTCACTGTATCAGAGATTAACTTCTTTACTGGTTTTGGTGTATTGGTTGGTCATTGTAGTGGTCCATTTTTTTTTTTTTAGCTCTAAAGTCAGTACAGTTTTGAGATGCTGGATTTTGTTCCCTTTGTAAGGACATTCGATGAGGAAGTTTTTCACATATCATGGCTTCTTACTTGAATACAGGCAGATTTCCTGAAAATCAAGAAAATAGCTATGCTTTAAAGACCAAGTAGCAGAAAGAAGCAGGCAGTGCCCTTTGAGATTAGATTCTGGCCTTATGAATCTGCTGACAACACTTTAGAAGGAGCTTGTCAGAAGAGTTGATCACAGCAACAGCTGTTCTTTATTTACTACACCTGATGTGGCAGCATTGATGTATAGAGTGTAATGAAGTATTGCTGTGTCAGGCATAGATCCTAGTAGGTATTGATTCCTGCAGATCTCAGATCATCATGCACTCTTCCAGAGGCTAACTCACTTTGAGGACCTTGTATAAGCCTTGCTGAAGAGGAAAGGGTAGAAAAAAAAAAAATCTGCTTCCATCAAGATTGTGCTCTTTAATGAAAATAAGAGGAAAGTTTATTTAGCAGGATATTGGTTTTGATTTGAAACTGGTAAAGAGACTAGAGGATAGAAATATACTTTGGATTTTCTGTTTTCTGACCTAGAAGGTTGTGCTGCTACTGTTTCAAAGTAGAGCTGCTAAGAAGAGAGGAAAAAACAGAGACTACGTTTATTAGGCAGTGTTGCTGTATTGCACTGTGTTATGGTTTTTATAGAAAATCTGATCTGTCCTGGTGCAGAGAATCACTAGCTATGGCAAGACTGTCAGATTATATTGTCAGTATTTACTGTAGTTTTCCTGAGAGCTCAGTAGAGTAAAATTGACAGTAAATTTCTAAGTGTAGCAGATGCATTACTACAACACATGCTATACTGCTTGATATTGATGCTGGATTTATTATGGAGCTACAAGTTTTCTATTTTGACAAAATGGTGTCTCATTTACAAATTAGAGGCATGTTTTTGCAAAAAAACTGCCTCTAAATATTTCCCCTTTGCAGGGCAAGGAGCTTCTGTATTCCTTGTTTCAGAGATGGAAAACCTATTGTGGAAAACCATATGCATCATAATATGGCTCCCCTGTTGATGCAAAAGTGCAGCTACTGGCAGTGCTTTCTTGCACTATACCTGTGCAACAGAAGGAACAGAGAAAAGGATACAAAGGATTGTAAGATATTGAGGAAAATACTAGTAAAGCTTTGTTTTAGTGAATGAGAGAAGGAGTGTGCTGCAGTGGAGCTGTAAGGAGCAGAATGAGTGGAAAGGAGGTGGTGCACATCATAAAAAAAGTTTTCACCATGCTGTGACCTACTCAGCAAGTTGCTGGTAAGAGATGATTCCATTGCTGCTAGGGAAAGTGTTGTGGTAGAGTTAGAGCATAAAGCCACAGCGTTTTTTCCACCACGTGTTCATGTACTGAAAAATTCTGTCAGGTGTTTTGATTAAGATAGCAAACTTTGCTGAAGATTAAGTAATAAATAAGTCACACCAGACAAGTTAAAAGAGGGCAATAGGGAACATGGTGTTTATAATAGATTATGCTGTTTGAGCCTTCCTTAGTCTATGGATCAGGTGAGAGTTCAGGAACAACACTGACTAGTAGTAGAGAAGTAAGCACATATTCACCACCTGCAGGATGAAGTCAGCTGCTCATTGTTCTGTTCTGCTTCTCAGTAGGGCCATTTTACTTGACCCTCTTAAAAACACTTTAAAGAATACCGATTTTTTTTTGTACTGCCTGCAAAACAGACTTGTCCTTTTCCAACAGCGCATATATGGTATGAAAGCACATTTGAATAGACTATGTTATAAGAATGTTTTTCCTTGTATACATCTCTAAATTACCATGTTGTGTTTCATATCTAATACTGATAGAAACAGACATTCAAAAATTCTCATTCATTTTGGGAATGGATTTATAGACAACTGCTTGTGGGTTAATACTTCTTTTTCTCAGAAGCCATTTTTTGCATTGGTTTATCTCAGGGAATCCTGGAGAGCATGGAATTGGATGAGGAAGAACAAACCTTGGTGGAATGATAATCAACTGAACTCCCCTGCTTCAATTACTCTTTGCTTTTTTAATTTGTTTAAGATTGATCTGGCAGAAGATTAGGAATGAAACGTAATAAGAATTAAAAATGGGATATGCCTGTTACATGTATTACATTTAAATCCATTGTATGTCAGTTACTATTTTTCATTGTTTTTTTCATCCTTGTTAAGAGTCAAGTTCTAAGTTGAATATTTAGCTCTGAACACAGGTATGCTGTGGAATCTATCTGCAGTACAATCAGGTTACACTGTTGGTGTTTTGCCTCTAGAGAGGTATGGATTTAAAAATAACTCATCATTTATATATCATGTTTATATTATCATTATATTATATTTAGATATCACAATTTTATATTATAAAATTTATATCATAACTAGCTGTTGTCATTCAGACTCTGATTGGATGCTGTACAGACTTCAGAATGCAGCTGATGACTCTAATCGCATATGGTTACCTTTCTGCGAACTATTTGCATTGAACTTCTGTTTGTCCTACATCTGAAAATACTCCAAGAATCTAATGAAGTCATGAGATGAAAGAACATGAACTTCTTTTGTTAGGTGTCTGATTTTGGGTTTATTTTGTTGGTTTGGTTTGGTTTGGGTTTTTTCCCCTTTATTTTGAAGGACTGTATGAAACTATGACTAGCAATGCTTTTTGTTAAACTTGCATATGGATGTTCAAGAACCATAAGGATTAATAAAGTTGAAAAAAATATAGAGAAAAATGTAAGAACGCTTAATCTAGGGAAGGTATAAAATGTTACTGGAGCATTTTTAGCATTAAATTCCTGCTAGAAATGAAAACAGGAGTTGGAAGAAATTAAATGTGTGGTAAGTCAATCTCAACTACTTGAGGAAAAAGAAATGATGAAAGGGAGAAAATATGTCACAAAATGTTGGAAGTAGAAATTTTGAGGAGAAGAACTTTAAAAGAAATTATATTTCCACATTTAATTTTAAATAAAATGATTTATGTACTAAATTAAATTTGTTTTTGCAGAAGATGTCAGGATTTCATCAAATTCAGGGGGCAAATACTTCAATTTTTCATCAGTTTGTGTTCATTTTAACTTTTTTTCCATGTGCTATATTAGAAGTGGACTACTGTACAGTGAAAACTTCTGACAAAGAATGCAATGAAGAAAGCCCAGAATTAATATTTATTTTTACCCTCATATTTTTGGTGGTAGAAATCAAATGCATACCCCTTTGTTGCATTCATAGATGGACTCCTTTAATATTGTGGTGCATAGATTTTAATGTTTTCATTAAGTGCTTCAGCACCCAGTGTGTTTTTGCATTTCTCTATTAGCAGCAACATTGAAGGATATTTCAGTTTTGTGTTTCTGCTAGATTATTTTTATTCCAGTTTGAGATAACTTCTTAACATGAAATAAAACCCACTCTTACTTATGTTTAATGAACCTGTAGAGAGGCAGTTATGCAGTACTGATTTAGTAGTGCAGTGTGATTGATTTCAAAATGCAAAATTAGGAGTTGATTTTTCCAACTTCTTTTTGCCATGGCCCCCAAAATATGAAAATTTGGAAAGCACTTAATGCAATAATAACATGTACAGCTGTTGTTTTATTGTTCTTTCCACAAGCTTTTTATGTAGCAGATTAAAAAATATTTCACTAAAGACTTGAATTTCAGTGATGATATCTGCAATATCAAACAGTATGAAACTTCTGGTAGTTGTATCCTAACTCACTTTTTTTTGGAATCAGAATCATTGAAGAGTTGCTTTTGTCACCACTTTCACTGTCTCCATACAGTACTATACTGTCTAAATTCACAGTGGGTAAAAATGATGTTTTAATTTAAAACCTTTTATTTATGTCTATTCACATGAAATGTGGGCAGATAATTTTAACATTCTACTGCCATGAACAGATTGATGTGTTCAGCACTAAGACAATAAAGGGCTATTGTCACCTTTCAGTTTTGATCTGTAGTTTTCACAGCAGCTTTTCTCAGTTAGACTTGGTATGTGATTTTGCTTCCTCTTCAGATTAATATGAAGGTCTGTAAAAAATAAATAGTATTTGCCAATAAACAATGTATTACAGAAGAAAAAAAAACTGTATTGTGCTGTAGGTAAAGAGATGCCATAGGAAAGGATGAAAATGAATTTGGGAATGACAGCCCTCTGAGACATCAAAAGGTCTGTTCCACTAGGTCACTGTGTTTCTTTCTATCTACTGTTGCCTCGAGCACTCTAGGCTCCAGCAGTATACAGGGGATACTCTTTGATTCTTCCCAGCTAAACAGACGGGTAAAATCAGTTTCTTTTGGTTTTCACTGGGGCAAATTCACTTTAGAATAGTTTTCTTTCTTGGAAGATTGTTGAAGTGTGCTTTAGATGCCTTAGTTGCATGCGAGTTTTTTATGGTTCTTGACCACCAAGCTGTCAAACATTGCTTTTGCCCTGTTGTATTCAAACAAGTATGACTGAGTTGACTCAAAGTGTAAGTTGAGATTGTTCTTGTGTAGTGTCAGACTGTCTTTATAGTATCTAGACAAAAATCAGTAGATACTATGGGAATAGATGAATTCCTGATGGGTGTTTTACCAAGTGAAATCTGTCAAAATAACCTCATGTAGGAGGTTGCCCTGTGTGTTGATCAGGTATGTTTTTTTTCCTTTGCTGTTTCACTTGCCTACCAGACTAGAGTAGTCTTATAGGAACACTGCTTGTGTTCTCTGCAGTAAGAAATCAATCTTTACTCTCCTATTATATAAAGTAATACATAGGTTGAGGAAGCAAAGTATGAAAACAGCTGCACAGGAAAGGGCAGACTTCCTTAATTGTCTGTATCTCAGAAATTCCTTTTTATGACCCTTATTTCTACCCAGTTATGGCTCCTGAGTAATACTTCTGGTTTTTTTTTCCTTCTTTATAAGCATGTGAAATAAGCAGATATGAGAGTAAAAGTTGATTTAGAGGAAAAGATAAGAGTATGCAAAGTGATACCCCAGAAAAATGCTTTGAAACATAACAGGATTTTTTCCATGCAAGTGTAACTCACCTGGATAATGTTTCCTCTACTGCTGTAGTAGAGAACTTTGTAAATTACTCAGGCGAGTTTGCTGCTTAGTGATTGATGGGGTATATCTGTCTTTTGATTGATTTAAAGTGTTTAACAGTTCAGTTGTGGAGAAAAGTAATTAGTGTGCAAGTCTGATTCAGGATAACCTGTGTAATTGTTCTGAATATTCACAGTAAGTAGTTTATTTTACTTGGAAACTTAATCTGAGAACAAACATTTGAAGCAGCTAGTTGTATTTTTGCACCATCTTGTCTATTTATTCTCTAAGTTGCTGGAAAACATCCCATTTAAAACAGAACCCAAATATCTCGGATTTCACTTCACAAATACGCATATGCTTCCCAGTTTCTGCACATTGTATAATGAAACTAAGTAGTAGTGTGATGTACCTGTGTACTCAGAAATTAGATGCCTTAAAGAGCTGGATCTTTTATAAAAATGTGTGTTTGTGAACTTTTAGCTCAGAGCCATGAGTCTCAGGTAGGTGAGATTTTTACTGATGTTTTAAGGCTATCTCCAAGTACAGACTTTTTTTTTTTTTTAATAAATGTTAAGTAAGTAGTAATGAGCTAGAAGGAAGACTCAAAGGAGTCTTAAGGAGCTGCTTACTCCAATTCCATGAGGACCCGGGGAGTGGGAGGGTAAAACCCAAAATTTCTGATGCTTTTCATAGTAATGTGAATACATACCTTTTTAAAGATACAACTAAATAATTTCTGCCAGCAACAGTTTATTTCTGTAAATGTAATAATATATCCAAAGAATAAATATTTTGTCATTTGAAAGGTGAAATGTGACTTCAAATGTACTGTTTTCTGTGTCTTTACTCAGTGTATCTTTATTCTTTTTTAATGTCTGACATACTTATGAACCATATGGAAGCTTTAGACACTGAAAACTCTCACATATATTATCAGATGTAGAATAATCTAGATGATTATTGTCTTGTTGATGATTTTTTATGTTTCTGTATGTGCTTCATTTTAGCTTATGTATTAAAAGCAAAGCAGTTATACTTCAGTACTGACATGAAAGTTTCTTCAGTTTTGTGCCACAGTTATGGTGGTACACTAGTATTCACTGCTAGGAAAATATTATAGATTAAAACCCTTTTGATTTAGAAACAGATGGGACAAAACAGAACGTTGGATTAAAGCAGACTCCTGGAAAAAATAGGCATTGATTTAATGCAAGTGTCACGAAAATCAAATTAAATTATCACAGAAATGTGAAGTTCTTGTTTTATGGCAGAGATTTTTCTATATGTGGGTTAAGTAACCCATAGTCTGTGTTGAGCAATGTTGTATTATTTTCCTTGAGCTGCAAATTCAGCCAGACTTAATTCTCTTTAAAAATATTTTGTATCATAATCATTTTCGGCGATCAATAGTTGTTTCTGTTTACTGTTCAAAATTACTAAATTCTGGAAATTCTGGAGAATTTTGAATTCAGCTCTGGCTTGATTTTTGATGTGCTAGAAATGCAAGTTAAACAGTATTCTAACTGTTTTTGCATAAGCTTCACTGAGTAATTTCCATTCAGTTCTGCATTTATAGGCTTCTTTGTTCGGTAGCAGCAGGATATTTGGCTCCTCATTTGCATTACTGTATCTTACAGTCATTCAATTTTGAGTATGATTAAAGTGCTAGTGGAATCAAAATAATGCTTTAAAAACTTCATATGTCAGATAGTTAAATTTTGTAGGCCTAAAACATAGAACATGCATGCTCTTTTGGGCTTGCTTTTTTGTCTAAGAACAGGTTTTTTTGGTTTTTTTTTAAATAGAGGCTCACAGGACAGCAGCAGGAGATAAACAACTTAATGCAGAGAAAAAGTGCTGTGGATGAGGAAAATGCCCGTTTGAAGAATGAATTCGGTAACTTGAACTGGAAATTTAAAGATAAAAGCCAAGAACTTAAGGTATATTGACTTGTACATAGTTTCATAAGACTGTAGCTTTGAAGTAGTTCTTTAAGCAGTGTCAGCCTTTGTGGCACAGAAAGTGACAAGCTTGGAGAAAAAATTGCCTTAGGCCTTGCTATACCTTGCCGTTTTCTCACATACCAACTGAGAAAGATGCTTTAAAGCCAAGAATCCAAGCTTTATAACTTTCAGATAAATAGTTAATGATGGAAATGGAGCAAAGAAAGTAGAAGTGTGAAGATGTGGCTTCTTGTAATTAGATTCTGATGGGACTGGCATTATTAATTGATAAAGATGAGGTCTGGGAGGATATGTCTGTGTGGGTCTCAAAAATAGCTGGGGACAGCATCAAAGGCAGCTTGATCAATTAATGGGCTCTTTGCAAATGTGTACTCATCAAAGCTGTCATCCAGCTAAAAAATATGACCCTTCCACCTGCATGAAAGAGGCCAATAAAAGTACACAGGTGACCTTGGCCATCAAATATAGAAGCTGCTGTGAGGGTAAAACTGCACAGTTTATATTTGCTGATTAGTTCTCACTTTTTTGTTTATCGGCCCTTGTGGTACTGTTCTACAGGACACTGAGGAGTGTGCACAGAAGAAGGAAGAGCAAAACAGACTGGTTATAAAAAACCTGGAGGAGGAAAATAAGGGATTAAATATATGCTGTGCTGACCTGCTAAGTGACCTGGAGAAACTGAGGAAGCAGGAGGCACAATGGTAAAAAGAAAAATCTGGCAATGATGCCAGAATAGAGGTACGAAGTGGAATGGACTCCTGGATGTTATTTGAGAATTAACTTCTCCAGACATTTCATTACAAGTTATTTTCTTTACATAGCAAGTTATATATTCAAATCTACCAGTGGGGACTTGCATTCATTTACATTCTATCACTTAAGACCCACAGCTTTTTAAAAATTGATGCTGCAAAGCAGGAATCTGACTTCAAATAGTCATCTTAAAATGTAATCATTAAAAAAATGAAAGATGCTGCACTTTGAGATAACATACATATATATATATATGTATATATGAGTGTGAAATAATAAAAGCTTAAAAGTATTACAACATTTTTTTTTCTTGATTTGTAATTTACTTACTTATAGTCTTGTTGCAGTAGACTTAACCTTTGTTGTTTTGGAAGAACATGTAGTTCCAAATAAATTGCGTCCTAGCCTCCAAAGGCCCTCTGTTCTGTGAGGTGTCTTGTTATTGCTTACAATATATTAAAAAGTTGTTTTCATAGTTTATGATAAAGCAAAGAAAGGAAATAACTGAATACACACTACAGAGTAGCTTTTATTTAAATGGTAGTTTTTCTTTTTTCCTGGTGGAAATTGGCTAGTGTTTTTTAAATTTTTCTAATAAATGAGCCACAAACATGGCTTATCTTAATTCAACAGCTGCTTATATACACATCTAGGTATGGGATTATTTTTATTTACATGATGAATGTATACTGCAATGCTGTATTCTTTTATTATTGAAATACATTCATTGCAATAACTATGGAATTAACACCTCACCCAGAAATGCCCTTTTTTTCTTGTACTAGCAATTTTGGTGATGCTTTGGATTGTTCTGGTAATGGAAACTGTTGAAAGAGCTTAATTCAGATTTTTAACATTTGAAGTAAAGTTCCTTCAACTTAACTTCTTCAGACTGGTTATGATTAAAGGACTGTAGAGTTCCCAGGACAAGAAATGATTTGTTGATTCTTGGTAGAAAAAAATCTAATGTGTTCCAAACTGCTAAAATAATTTTTAAATTGCCAAATTTAGTGCTTGTAATATTGGACAAGTTATTAAAAATCTGTTACCCATCCCTTCAATGAACACAATCAGAGTAACTTTTATGTCTCTGTCTTCCCGTCTGATGAGGCATGCTGATGGATGAAAGAGCTGGGCGATTGTACGGATGGGAATTAGTGCTGGTTTTTCAGAGGGGTGTTACAAGCAGGTCAAGTTTGTGAATGTGAAAGAGGGTACTTCTTGGGATCAGTGTTGCCTGAGACAGCCAGGGATGTCATAAAGTTGGATATGCTGTTTACAAACTAGGAAGAACAGGTTAAGAAAATGAGAATCAGTTGCAGTCTTGGCTGTAATGACCATAAAGTTGTCGAGGCCAAGACCTTGAGACAATGATGGAAGGAAAGCAGCACAGTACAGCCCTGGAGTTAAGAAGCAGAGTCTTCAGCTGTTCAGGAAACTTGTAGGTGGAATCCTGTGAGAATCAGTTTTGAAGAATAAAATGCTCAGGAAGGGCTACCATGTCTTTAAAGAAAGCTTCCTCCAAGCTCAGGTATGGTCCACTTGGGAAAAAAAGTGGATGTCTCGGGAGATCAGCTTGACTAAATGGAATTCACCACTGAACTCCAGTGTAGGCTGCAGGTGAAAAACAGTATTCAGGATGTGGAAATGAGGAAAGCTGTAGAGGGGAAGTTCAGAAACATTGTCTGGACACTGAAGGGTGGTAGTGACCTACCTGCAATTGAGAGTTGCAAATAATGACTGATACAACCAGAATTTCTTGAACTGTTCAGTGAAAGGCTGAACAAGGAAAATGGGGACCTGGTGCTGAAATGGAACAGTGAATTAATTACAAAAGTTAATAAATACAGCAGAGGTACTAAATAATTGTTTTTGCCTCAGTCTTATCCAAGGTGTCCCCAAAAGTTTCTGCCTAGAGACAGACTTCAGTGTGACATACTAAGAGTGGATGTGTTGGAAGATACCTGAGAGAACTTGACTAGTATACATCCATTGGGACAACCTGAAATGAACTGCATCTAGGGGTGCTGAGAATGTTGGCTGCCTCTCACCCTTTAATTTGGGAGTTGAATCAGCATCCTTTTGTACATGTTTTTCAGTAATAAAAATGCCATTTAAGAATCTTAATGATTTGTTGTATACAGATGTTATCTATGTTAGTCTCCTGTGTTTGAAAGAATAAAATTAATCCTTATCAAAATAAGCTAGCCCAACATTGCCTTTAAAATATGTATTAGATGGTAAAAATGTGAGATCTTAATTACTGATTACTTCTTTGGAAAAGTGGTCACCTGGGCAAAGGCTGAAGTGTTATTAGCCATTTTATTTTATTTTTTTCCCATCTTCAAACCATTTCCATTGAAGAAAATTGTCACTTTTCCCTTTCAATGGCTGGTTGCTATTGTAACCTAATATAACCAGGTATAAAATTCAACTTCTTCAAATTGAGAGAAAGGAAAAGCTGCTATGGAACATTTGTTCTTTAAAGTTTTGTTGTATTAGCTGAAATCAGAGTGAGACAGGTTAACAGGAGGATACCTGAAAAGATGGCTAAAAAGCTGACAACAGTGTTTTATTGTCTGTCTTTTCTGTATCTACCTTCATATAAATTACGTAGAGTGTACAGGAAGTTGATTAAGTCTTTGCTTTCCACCTAAAGTAGTTCTTGAGAACTTTTTGTGCTTCTTTTGTGCTTCCCAGAGCTTATATATCAGTTTTCTATATGTCCTAAAAGTGAACAAATGGAAAAGTTGTCTATCAGCCAGCTTGTCTCCCTATCTAAATATCAATTACTTATTTATTTGGTTGTTCTTTAGGTGGAGGTTACTTAAGCTATTGTTTAATATCAAGATGAATGTATTTTTCCCCAAACTCAAGTCACAAAAGGCTTTGTATGTAGATGAAAAAATGTCAGACTGGCAGATTTTAAGTGGAGGTGAAGTAAAAGATAGTGGAATTACTTACTGGTGAGTTGTTTGTTTATTTTTGTTAATTCCTAGTTAACACAGTACTTTTTGAAGTTTCTGAAGTCTGAAGGTCAGAACTTCCAAAGAAACAGCCATCTCTCTCAAGAGGAGCCTGGATTTAGTTCCACTGAAAAATGAGAATTTTATTGAGATGGGACCTTGAAAAATTACTCTCACTTCTGTCATAATATATAATAGGAAAAAACATGAAAACAAAGCTACTGTCTTTGAAAGTGACTTTCAAAGGGTTTGAAGCTATAAATAACAAAACTGTGGTGTTAATTCATAGTGACTCCATAATGGGCATAACTGTGCTTCCTCATGCCTTGTTTTTTTTATGCTTTTCATGTTTGAAGCTCTTTTAAATTCACCTTTTCTTGCTGTCTTGTATTGTGCCATCTATAAATATGCATTTTTCTCTCTCATATAACTGAATTATTTGATGCCTTGACTATTTTAAGTGGTGCTTTTTTTAAAAAAAAATTTGCTTTAAAAAGCCTGTATTTTAAATATTGTCCATTGAAATGGACTGTAATTTAAAAACCCAGATTAGGAGTGTTTGTGCTAGGTAAATTTTCACAAATTTGCCTAGCATGTTTACGCATTAAATTTTTTGACTACTGTATCAACAAGGGAATGTGATACATTCCGTATGATATTAAAAGTGCATATGCTCAGAAATTGAGTGTAAAATATTATAGGTTACTTCCTGGTCAAAAATATGATGTTGATGAAAACTCAACATGAGCCAGCAACGTGCAGCTGCAGCCCAGAGATCCGTGTCATGAGCTGCATTGAAAGAGGTGCGTCAGCAGGCCAAAGGAGGTGATTTTCCCCCTCTGCTGGGCCCTTGTGAGACCCCACCAGGAGTGCCCTGTATAGTTCTGGTACTCCTAACATGAGAAGGATGTGGTACTCCTGCAGCAAGTCTGGAGGAGGGCCATGAGCACACTGGACCACCTTCCCTACAAAGACAGACTGGACCACCTTCCCTACAAAGACAGGTTGTGGCTGTCCAGCCTGAGGAAGAGAAATTCCTGTGGAACAACCTTCCAGGATCTGACCAGGGCCCACAGTGAAACAGGAGGACTCTTTGTCAGGAACTGTGGTGATAGGACAAGGAGGAGTGAATACAAATTGTAGGAGAAATTTAGGTTAGAGATTAAGAAGCAATTCTTTACTATGAGGATAAGGAGACACTGGAACCGATTGCCCAGGGAGGTGGCAGATGCCCTGACCCTGGCAATGTTCAAGACCAGGTTGGACAAGGCCTTGAGTATCCTGACTTAGTAGGGAGATATCCCTGCCCATGGCAGGGGGGGTTGGAACTAAATGACCTTTCAGATCCTTCCTAATCCAAAACATTCTAGGATTCTATTTTAGATGTCAGTATTCAGCTGAGCTTTTGTACATCAATATATAATATTTCAATATTTTGTATAACAAATTTTTCCTTTCCATTTTTTCATGTTTTACTCTTTCAGTAATGCTTCCGAAAAAACTCAAGCTTTCAAAATATGTTCAAAAAGGTTGAACTGATTAATTTCTTACTTGAAACCTTTGAGTTATTTGAAGTCAGATATGTCACAAATAAAGTACTTAGAGATATTTTTTTCTGATTTTTAATTTTCTCGTTAGATACATCTTCTGAAGTTGTATCTGTGAAAAAATAATGTGTTACATATTCTTTGTATTGTACTCTCCAATGGATGATGGGAATTTAAAGCATTGGTAATGTTAGATTTTTTTCATCTCTTCCATGGAAAACCCTGCAACTCTATAGTGTGGTATTAGAAATAGGCAAATAGAATTTATTCACAGAATATATGAACTATTACAATTTTTGTTCACATATTCAATACCTTTAGCTGCAGAGGAAAAAAGTACTGAGGAGAAACCCTACAATTATTTGTCTGCAAGTTATAAATACCTTATTACAATTAAAAAAATATATGTGTTGATAGTGAACTGTCTCTCATAATTTTGAATTTTTTCATTATTCAAGGAAAAATTAAATTTTTCTACCTAGCCTTTGACATTGAATTGTGACTCATTTGACTACAACAGGTATGTAGCCTGATACTTGTCAGGAAACAAATTAATTTCCTACCTCATTCACATGTGGATTTTGCTATTTCCTTACATCAATGTTACTATTACTAACAGGACATGATAGTTCTTGTACAATTTCAAGGAATTTGATTGTAGTACACTTCTGATACATCTAAATACCTATAAGAAATTTTTATGCAATTTTAAGGAATTTATTTAGAAATTCGTTATTCACTTTTCAGTTATAGAAATATTTTGATAACCACAGTATTTGAGGCATCATTTCTGAAAGGGAAAAATGTGCATTTTCTTATTTCTTTAACTAAGTGTGTATGTAAATGGAAAACTAGTATACTTTTGGCAGTAGATTAGGGATGATATTCTATGAGGAGGATTTTATTTTAAATTATTAATGAATCTTGGAATATTTGCCTTACTGAGAATGAGTGATTGCATCTGTGAGTAGCTTAATACCAAAGCAGGTCTAAGGCTGTTGCCACCATCTGAAATTCTGTTCTAGATATTGCTGTAATATTTATATTTCCATTCTTGCCTCAATGCACTCTGGGGAGAATAATCATACAAAGTTTCCTAAGGACTGATGTGCTCTTCTGAGGGAACTCTAGCAAGGCTTATTGCAAGGTCTAGCAAGGTGGAGATTGAAGTCTTGTTTGAGTAAGCTGCCTTGCTGCTGTGTTTCCTGGCTACACCTTTGCAGTTTGCTGACTAATTTCAACAGTAGAGCTTATGGTAAAAGGCAGACCTTGTTTGTTTGCATTGTTTTCAGTGTGTACTTTCAGAAATTTTCTTGTATGCGGTTTCTTTTCCTGAAGAAACTGTTCCTTGCACTGAATTAGCAGTGCCAAGTAAGAATGGATTTAACAAGCAGTCTCAAAAATGAATCTGTATCTATGATTCTTACTTCATGTACACAATACTGTAAACTTTTGTGAGAGCTTAAAGCAATGAATGCATAGCTGCTTTTTTTAGGGATGTCTACGTAAGAAACAAGGTATAATCAGTTTAGTAGTTAAATAGGGAAGTGCTGTTTTGCAAAGATTTGATTCAGGATCCTCCTTCCACATCCAGCAACTGAGTTAAGGAAAACTTCTTAGAGTAAAGAAAAGGTCGTCACCTAAAATTTCAAGTACACCTTTTTTCTAGTATTTAACATTTTTTATACATGCACATATAACAATATGCATTTGCTTAGACTGCAATAAATGTATGCATGTATGTATGGGCACATCTATATATCTATATACATAGATTACTTGCATAGTAGATTTTAACTATTTTTTCTTCATTAATGTATTTGAAATGCTTTCTTTGCAGAATTTGGAAACTGATTTAGGAGAGACGAGAAAAAAATAAAAAGTTTACACAGTATATGCAGTAGCTTACCATCTCAGGTAGATGTGAAACAGGAAGAACTTTTCCAAAATGATTGTGATGTGGTTGGAGCTAAGTAAGTATTTCATAGTAACTTCAAGTCTGAATCCTCTCAAAAAGAGTGTTGTTCTATTTGCAAAATGGTATCATGCATTAGAGATACTTTTGTGCAACAGTGTGTTTTACCATTTTGTTCACAAGAGGTAAGGTTTTTGGAAGTCTACCAGTTTATGTAGGCACTTTCTGATACATTTTGACTCTTTGTATATCTTACCTGTTTTTGAGTAGTGATAGATTTAAGAAATTACACTTCTGTAATTTGCACTAGGCCAGAGAACTACCAATCTCTGCTGAAAGTAAAAAAGTAACATTATAATTAGTGACATAAACATTAATTAGAAAGACTAAACAGCCTAAACTTGAAAAGGCTTTAAGCCTAAGTTTAACTTTTTAATTAGAGTCAAATCTGACAAGTCAGCAGAATTCTACATAGGATGGTGCTAAACGTTTAAAGTGCAGTGGTTTAAGCTTTATCTTAGGTCTCACACACTATTTTTTTACACCGAATCTGTAAGATTAGTGCTGCATTATTTCTGTCTTGGAAAAACTAAAGGACAGAATGAATTATACGAATTGAAAGGACTACTGAATTCCCCAGAATGAATGTAATGTCAGAAGATAATTGATAACTCAGTGGATTGTCAGGAGATTGTCCTTGTTTGACTTCTTAATTTCAGAAGCATACAGTGTTTCATTCCTATATTAGAAAAATAGTGTTCCCTTCAATGTTCCTTTAAATTGTGGTTTTGCCCAAAGAACTGCTGATGGGAAGTAGGAATCATTGGTAAGGATACTCCTCTTTACTTTCCAAGCACAAATAATCTCTCTGTAAGGAGTCAGTATCTAAGTGTTTTTTTGGGAAAAAAAACAAAACTGAAAACCAAGAAATACGATTTCTGATGCATCTGACCTAAATTGTCTATTTGTTGAAATCTCTATAAGAAATATGATGTCTTTACAAGAAAAAATATTTTCATGTTTAAAAGGAATAATACCAGTTGGGTTTTAAAAAGTCAATAAACATGCATAAGTTTATTGGGAAATTGTATTGAAAGAGGCAGTCTGTGGAATTTGAGAAATTCAGCAATAGACTAATAGAATTTATCTCCTGAAATTATTCTCAGAAAAATATATATGTATGAGGACTGAGGACAGCAAAGAAGACATTTTAGAATCATTTAGGTGATCAAGTTTGCAAAGTTACTGCTTGCTGGTTTCAGCTTAGGATATTGCAATCTGAATTGGCCAAATCTTTGAATTTCAAATTTCTCAAAATGTAGTCTTTTCTATTAATTGCTAAACAACCTCTTAGAATTTGGCACAATTCATTAAAATAAGGACATTTTTGAACATAAGGTCTGAACATGCGGTAATAAAGAGATGAATACCATATTTATTTTAAGTTGAAATCTTCTTCTATGTTTTTCCATATAACCAGTCCTCTAAATTAATGGAAAATAGTTTGGTAAAGCAATCATATGGGTGTTTTTTGTGGGCTTTAATATTTTCCTTCCTAGACTCCTGTTGGTATTGCAATAATTAATAGTATTTTTTGATATCACTAGTATGTGACTTACACTTCATATGTCTGTATGTATATGTTTGATTGGTATCATGATAATTAATTGTCTGCTAATGCCTGTCTGCTAATCTCAATGAACTTCAGCTACAAATTTCTTGACATTTCTGCTATGAAGAAAGAAGGCTTAAGCTTATATTATGTAAAATTCATGGTTTCAGCAGTTAGCAATACATACTAAGAGTTGCAAATATTTTGTACTTTTGTAATACAGAATACTGACACTTCTCCTTATCTTCATGAGATGTCAGTATGTAGAGATAATTACATTTCTATTGTTTTTCAATGAAAAAAAATATTATACAAATCTTTGTCAAAAAAAAAATCATTTAAGTTAAAGTAACAACTCTGCAGTTAAAGGAAAAATCTGAGGAGAATATGAAGTCTTTCCATCTACTCATCTTTCTAGGCCAAAGTCTTACAACTGTGTTGACTTCATGATTAAAACATTCAATTTTTTCTATTTATGTTAACTGTTTGGGGTTTTTTTTTATCCATTTAAAATTTAGTCTTATGAAAGTATCACATTGAATGATTGGTTGTCATTTGATGCTGGCAGAAAATTCTTTGACAAATAGTGTGAAAAATACCCCATCCTCCCTAGTATATTCAGTTTCCCATCATCAGTTTCAAGCTTTAGACCTGAAAAAGACAATCTGTCTTGCAAATGTGTCTGTTCTCCCCCGTTCTCTGTCTCCCTGTTTGCTGCCTTCCTACATTCCCCACCCTATCATTCTGTGAAAACAGAGCAGGAACACAACTGAAATCATTAGAAACAAGAAGGAATAAAAAGGAAAGGCTTCCTTCATTTGGTGTTTCCTTTCATATACAGCATAGGCAGATTTCGAAAAATACATCTGCTGACACGTTGGTAATGGTGTCCAAAATTTTTACACTAGGTGCTATGTTCAGCTGGAGAAGGAAGTCTCCAAGGCAATATGTACATAGTGGACTAGAGCTCTGTGTCTTGTGCATTCACAACTTCCTGCACTGTGCATGTCTGTCAGTTTGTTGGCAAGAGGTTTTTTAGTTTAATAGTAGGTGTGTGTCACCCTGAAAATTAAGCCTTCTGATAATGTTTTCATGGTTTTAGTTACCTTCCCATTAAAGTCCTGTAAAAATAAGTTGTTTATCACATTCCATCTAAGAAACATCTTTTGATGGATATTTCGCATGCTTGGGAAGGTGGTAACTTAATTATCCAATCCCTGGTCATTGTTGAGAATCTATAAATACTGGAGTCAGAGAATAAAGTCACGGGTTTTGTTCTGACACTGAGAGTGGTCGTGTGAATAATTTTGTGTCCTTTAGTGACAGGTGTGTCTGTAGACATCAAGAGAATTGTTATCTTCAGCAAATTAGCAGAGATCAAACATTGAAGAAATACTCCAGTGCACCTCTGGTTCTACAGAATAACAAGGTGCTCTTGAAAATACTGCCGTGTGTCAGTAAAAGTCTGCCACATAGTTTCGAGGTGCGGAAGATACAATTTCTAGGACCAGTGAACAAACAGTATTTATAGATACATTCTGTATGGTGAATGTCTTCTAGAAGCCATTACCTTTCTTTTTTGGCTTAATTTTTGCAAAGTACTCTTCACCTCACTGGGTTTACTTTCATACTTCCGAATTACATGTGAAATGCATTTTCTTGTTATATTTTTCATGTTTTCATTCAGTACAGGTTTTCTGTATCTCTTTAGAGTCCATGATAACCTTTTCATTTTCATGTTTTCAAGTTTGATGATTTTTGCTTTAAAATTACACTAAATACCAGGGTCTAGAGCTTTGTTCTCTGACACAGAACACAGTGGAGCACTGAACATCAAACTAGAGAGGTCTGCTTGACTCACTGAGGCTTGAGCCTTGCTGTCACAAGTATCCAGGAAATATTAAAGTGTTTGCAAATATAGTAAAATATATTCTAAAATTAATTTTAATTTCTTGCTCCAGTGTTTCTAGTGGAAATATGGGCCATGACTTCATTCCTTTTATTTGTATCTAGTCCAAATCTATCCCTGATGATTTTCCAACTATTTTTTTCTCTAACAACGTTCCTGTTTTTACTCCCTCACCCTCTGTGCCCCCACCCTGTCCACCACCTCTTCCAATGTAGTTGGTGTTAATTTGTGTGCTGTAAATTATGAGGCAGTCAGATTTTTACTCAAATCTTGTTTTGCTGCTATTGGATTTTTCGGGTTATTCTTTGCTGTGAGCTGAAAACCATTTTGTAGTATTTATGCCATTTCCACAAGAAGTCATAATCTATAGGACCTGTCACTGTGCTGTGTTTTTAGACTACAGGTAATGGAATCTAAAGATTTCTTGAATTACCCCAAACCATCTTGTATTCCCTTGGTAACAGGGGCAGCTGAGCTCAAAGTCCAAGTATATTCACCAGAATTGTGGTGGTGTGGGTTCTTAATTCTGTTTGTAGCAAGGTTATATAGCATGTGGAATGGCAATAGCTATTAATTTCATTTACATCTCTGAGAAGCTAGAGGTTACTGTAAAACCATTGGTAGGGGCATACAAGGCCCCTTGCCCCACCCAGGACAGAAAGGTTTTATTTAATCTTATGTTTTAAGGATAGGAGGAAATGTCTGTGAGCACCAGAGTTGTCTCTACCCTAAGCAATATTAGTGACTTAAATATTGTTACCAGTTGGGTAAGATGTCAGATGTTTGGGTTGTGCTGCTGTCTGCTTTGTGGTGTCTTCACGTAGCATCAGCCTTGCAATGCTGAAAGCAAAGTCTACTAAGGCTACTATACCAACAGTCTTACTTCAGGTATTGAAATAATTTAGTAATGCTCTTCTATTTTGATGTGAGAAAAACCAGACTATTTTTCATAGCACACTCTTCCTTTTTGCTTGAAGAGTGCAGGTCACTTCCTGTAAATTTCTTAATTTTCTATTGTATTTTTAAGGTATGTGGTTAGAGACAGAGAGTTGTTTGTTTTTTTTTTTTAATTCTCAGTACTACCTGCTGACTTTGCTCTTAAAAAAGTTAAAAGCTCTTAGTGTATCATAGTGTGTTAGTTTTTGGGAGGTTTAGGGTCATGGAAAAAAGTATACTTAAGTGCTGCAGTTTGGGTCTTAGCTGACAGTTTTTTTCAATTACTGTTGCTCATGGTGACTTTTTCTTAAAATTGTATTTCTTTAAAGTGTATAGTATGTTGAAACATTTTATCATCATGTGCTTATATTTGTATATGTATATCTGTATGTATCTATGTATGTACATGCTTAAGTATAATTTATATATTTCAAATGTAGATGTATATCTTTTTTTATATCTGGTATGTATGTATAGATGCCTGTTTATAGTGTGGGTAATGGCTCTTATATGTTAAATGCCACTTGTTATACTGGTTACATTCAGTTAGTGAGTTTTGGTTATTTCTTCTCTTACTTGCTCACCCAAGATAATAATTTTTCTGAGGACTTGACATGCTTATCTTGCTGCAGTGACAGATGTGCCTATCTTGTAGAGTGTTTATTGTTTGCTGCTTAGAGTAAGCATGTTAATAAATATTTTGAGGTTGATTTTGAATACTCTGAGCACAGGACAAACAAATTAGTAACAGAATCACAGAGAACCACTGAGAGGCTGAAACTGGCAGACACCTCTGGAGATGATGTAGTACTCTCCTCCAGTAGATCCAGCCCTCTGTTCCAGCTAGTAACAGCAGGCTGCCCAGTACTGTGTCCAAACTGGGTATGTCCAAGAATGGAGACTCTGCAACCTCTCTGAGTTGGCTTTTCCAGTGTTTGGTCATTTTTAGTGGATATTTTTACTATATTTCGCTGAAATTTCATCTGGTTTTTATTGGTACTCATTGTCTCTTTTCCTGTCACTGATCACCACCTACAAGAATCCATCTGCATCTTCTTTCTAGATTGCCATCAGGTATTTATAGATGTTGGTAGTTCAGTTGTCACTGAACTACCCCTTCTGCAGGCTGAGCAGACCACGCTTTCCCAGGCTATGTACAGCAGATGCTGCAATACTTAGATTATCTCTGTGGCCCTTTGTTGGCTCTCTCCAGCCATGTTTCTCTTGTACTGGGGAGCCCAGAACTGGACACAGCATCAAGATGTGTCTTAAAACTTCTGACTAGAGGGGAAGGATCATCTCCCTTTCTCTGCTGGCACCACTATCCTCTGCCCAGCTCAGGATGTCATTGGCGTTTGGCACAAGGCCACATTACTATCTGATAGCCACTCAGGTGTCCACCAGGATCCCCAGGGCATTTTCTGACAAGGTGCTTTCCAGCATGTCTGTTCCCAGATTGTGCTTTTGCACAGCATTATTACCTCCTGGGGCAGTAATTTTATACTTGTCTTTGTTGAGCTTCATGAGGTTCCTGTCCAGACAGTTTGTCTGGTCTGTCAAGGTCCCTGTCAATGGCAGCGCAAACATCTGTTGCATCATGCCTCTTCTTTGTGCGTTTAGCAAAGTTGCCATGGTACATTCTGTCCCATTGTCTGGGTCATTAATGATGATGTTGAAAAGTGGTAGCCCTGATGTTTGCCTCTAGGCTACTCCTTTAGTGCCTGGCCTTGAAATGGACTTGGCGTCATTGATCAAAACTCTTCAAACCCTGTAGTTCTACCAGTTCAAGGGAACTTTGCTGTCCACTTATCTATTGTATACCTTATCAGTCTGTCTATAGTATTTTTGGGAGACTTTGTCAAAAGTCTTACTACAATCAAAAAGAGGAACATCCTGTGCTCACCCCTTATCCACTGAGATAGTAATTCCCTCAGAGAAGGCTGCCAGACCAGTTGGTTAGAGCATGGTGCTAATAACATCAAGGCTGTGGTTTCAGTCCCTGTATGAACCATTTACTTAAAAGTTGTACTTGAGGATCATTGTGGTCCCTTTCCAGCTAAGAATATTCTATGAATCTATAAATATTATTTCCTCTTACGACTCCCAGTGATCATCTTCTCCATTATGTGGTCCATTGCCTTCCTACAGACTTAGATGTAGTTAACTGCTCTAGTTTCCCAGAACCTTCTTTTTGAACATAGGCCTTCCTAAAGAGCCTGTATCCAGTGCTTCAGTCATGTGCTTGTCTGTGTGATCCCACTGAGTGCAGCAGGTGCAGACAGATCTCCCATTGCTCCCATTTTCTTCCATGGAGATGTGCTGTATCCATTTGAACAGCAGCTTCAGATAGGCACCTGGTTGTGCTTATATCCCACTGCATGGAAAATCATGCTGTAAAAGGCTAGTTTCTGCAAAGGAGACAGAGGAGTCCTGCAAGAATCAACTTCATTTGAATAAAGGCAGAGAGTCCACTAGGCCATATCCCTATGCTGTCTGTCAGGTTTTTGGAAGACATGGCCTCCTTTTATCCTAAACTCGTGACTGCATTTTGCCATCCTCCTTTCCCCATTGGCCTTCCTGAATCACCTACTACATATTCCCCCTGTAAGATGTATCCCCCCTACTTCCATCATGCAGTGCAAGGCCTTTAAATTAGCTTTAAGCCCAGCCTGGCTGGAGAAGTTAATATTCATAAGTCTATTAAGCCTGCACATTTGTCCCTGAAGTTCAGCCTGAACTCGGTTCTGCAACAAACTTGCATGGCTTGATATTTGTGAAGGCCTCCACACCCATTTCTCCAGAACTTGACTGGTTTTTTTCAGATTGAGTTGTTTGTGAAGACACCATCACCCATTTCTCCTGTCATCAGGAAGACTCTTAAGAACCTCCCTCATACAGTGAACACTCTGTTATTTATGTATATAAAATGAACATTCTCCCTGAACATTCTGCTGCTAATCACAAGATCTTTTCTGTCCATGTCTATCTGTCCGCTTTTGCCTGCCAGTCCAGGCCACAACTCCCTCACTTGTCATTTCATCAACAACTTTGATCCCTGCCATTTCTAGTTTAAAGCTCCCCTCATTGATTTGGTTCATCTATTATCAAAGGTGCTTATTTATGTGCATTTATTTGTATTGCACATTGATACTGAATAGTGCCTGGTAAGGTTACCATAATTTCCATATTGGTCTATAAAAGTGAAGTAAAAGAAGGCTCCCCCATTGATTTGCAGTGATTTATTTATGCAAAAATAGTGCATTCACTAAAGACAAAAGCAAGTTAAGTAGAAGTATGAATAAATAAAGTTTGATTTTTAATATGCATTGTAATGGAACTGTAACTGAGTTTTCTTACACTTAAAAAGCCTTGAATTTAACATAAGCAAACATGTTAGTATGTTCTGACTCTGCTGTTCTCGTGTGGCTGCAAGACTTAGTTTCCCCCTCCCACCACCTCTCCTTAAGGATATAACTGGAAGTCTGATAAAGTCAACAAATAAGATTCCCATTGACCTTAATACACTTTGTGGGCAGACCATTAGAGAACACATAATACTGCATTCTCGGGTGACAGACACAGATAACTGCACTGATGTTTGCATACAAATTAAAGAGTAGCAATACAGCAGACTGGTCTTGAGGATTCAACATTATCCCATGTTTTTCTCTTGCAATAAAATGAAGATCTGATTGGAGAACCTGTGCAAAATTAATATAATCTGTGTTTTCACTGTCTGCAGTGAAAAGATGTGGTATTTTCTTCCATATGTACACAGGGAAATAAAAGAAGTGGTTTTTTGGAAGCCTGTTGTAAAGCTGTCAGAAAGCACTAATATATATATATACACATATATACACACACACACACACATGTATATTATATATCACTGTGTCTGTATTTCTGCTGCTATTCTTCTGAATGGAATTAAATTAGTACATATGCATTACATACTGCAGTGGCACTTCATTACATCAGGAGTCTTTAATGTATCTCTGCCCTTGTTAACTTTGGGGAACTACTTCACAATTCATTTAGAACAGCAGGACTTAACATTAAGTCCTAATAAGCATGGTTAGCATGTCCTTAAGTGTTATCCTTTGTTGCTCTGTTAGCATACTTTCTAAAATGGTGCTTCTTAACAAAATAAAACTGACTGTCGTATTGTACATGTAATTTAAATTCTTGCATAATTATTTAGATGTATCTATATTGAATAATAGTTTAGTCACAAACCCTAATTAGTGGCATATGTTTTAATAAAAAAGTTTTTTTGAACTTCCCTTAAAATTGATGACAATGAAGTTGGTATTGCTGCTTACCTTTTGTACACTAATCTTTGTCTGAATATATCCAGAAGCATTAGAAAAATGCAATGATCACTCCTGTTAATGATAATTCAAGTCACAGAAATGTTATGTATATGTTAGAGGTTATGCAGACAATTCTTTGAAGAAGTAAGGAAGAAAATTAGTTGGAGTGCTAAATATATATTTTGGTATCTCTGTGTAATATTAGTGTGAAATGTGCTTATTAAATAAAAGGGAATTAAGTAGAAAATATAGAAACAGGGATTAATAGAGTCATCTGTACTTTTAATATATGTTACAGAAAATATTTGAAGTTTTAATCATTGTTTATTGTAAGTGTTACTGTACTTTGATCTTAATTTAGAAAATCTATCAGTACAGTAAAATTGTCAAGAAAGCTGATTATACTAGTTCTATCCTATGGCTGCATTATAACACCATTCCTATTATTGTTTTTATAGGGCTTTTATTATGTTATATAATATGCACCAAAGTTTTTGCTTACTTTTTTAATGGTTGTTGCAGTATGCCATACCTGCAGACAAAAAGTAATTTATCAGCAAACATATTCATGTGTCTAGGGAGTTGATGCATTTCAGAAAAAAAGCTTGCTTCACATATACTCTGCAAATTCAGAAAAAAAGTTTTATCTTTTTCTGATTGTTCTAAGCAAAAAAAAGCCTAAACTGTTTACAGTTGATGTATTCTACATATTTTACATTTTGACACTGCTAAAGAGTTAACTGAATATTGATTAGAAAAAGATAGTGAAAATTCATTCATTTTAGAGCAGTTAAAGCATTACAGGGAAATAGGCATTCCATTTTGAAAGTTAACTGATTTGTAGGTATTTCTCAAAAGTGTATGATAAATATTTAATATGTAATTTACAGTGTTTGTAAAACAGTTGACAGAAAAATAAATGAAGATAGGAAGCTCATTATCTACAATTAAAATTATTTGCATACAATTTTTTAACAGAGGGCATTGTTCTTTTTCTTAATTTCTCTTTACTGCTTGTTTTGCACAGGAAGGAGTTAGAAGAGCCACAGAATCTTTACAGACAAAACATTGAAGATACAACACAGCAGGCTGAGCTGATAAAGCAGCTAGAGGCTCTCAATGCTGATACACAAAAAGTACTGCAAGACCAAGAATATGCTCACACAGCTAAAACAACATATCAAAAAGTATGTTATTCTGCTTTATGATCATAGGGTTCACTTTAATATCCATCTGTACAATATCAACACACAGAGTAATCAAAGCTCTTTGTAATGCTGCATATTCTAGATCTCTTTCTATTATTGCCAAAATATAGTTGAGTATCCAAGTTCATTGGCCTAGTTGCTTACCAGCATATATGGCCCCTTGCATACATTGAATTTATTAGCCTTAAAAAATTCAGATTTCATTGCATCTGAAGAAAAATAGGATTGAATTGCCAAGAAACCTGCTCTATAAAAATTACCTAGAAAAATTGTTGCTGTAATATATATATTTTGAAATGGTTAACTAGTTCACAAAGTTGGAACAATATATACATTTGCATAACAGTTTTATGTGTTTGGTGAATGTCAGGGAAAATGTTCACTCTAATGATCTGTCAAGCACACACTACTCAGACCATCTTCTGGGTTTATGAAAATATGTATGTTTTTCAATCTGTAAGAAATATAGGAGATACATTTACTTCCTTTTTAGAGAGATTAAGAAGGAAGAAGGCAAGGAAGAATTTTATAAACTTTCACATGCCTTCTACTATCTTGGAGCTGCTTTCTGAAGTTGTGTATTGCCGGGTATTTTTCCCAAAAATTTTTCTTCCCTTTGTCATCTTACTTATGTAGGATGAGTGTGCAGTTTGCAGTAGAATTATGAAGCTAGGCCTGAGTCAAATTAGAAACAGTTCTGGGTTTATAAAGATGTATTTGGTTAGCACTTCATAGCTTGTAGTGCCCAGTACATTCTTGTCTACTTGACACTGTACTGTGTGATGTGGTTTGCTAAGATAATGATAAATTTTGTGGAATACCAGCATAAAGAGCTGCTGCATATAAAAAGGAGTGGAAAAAACCCCAAATACCCTAGAAAACTCTACAGTTTATTTGACTGCAGTGATGCTAGATGTTAAATCATTTCTACATTGTAGTAGTAGCTCAGTCAAACTACAGGTGGACTTTCTATCAAAGCTGTTCAGAATACATACAAGGCAGGGGGAATTTATCTATTCAGGGCAAGATGGAGTAAATTCTAGAATGAAAAGAAAAGTGAATAAAGGTGTCAGGTTTTTATTTTCCATTCTCTAGTCAATGTTTCTAAAGGTGTTAAATAGATCCTTGGAGTCACTCAAAAAAAAAAAAAAAATTAAAAAAAGGAAAGACAAGTATGACATGTCTTCACTGGTATGTATAAAACTGTATTCTTCCAGACAAGTTCTACAAGAATACATTATGAAAGAAAATAAAACTGAATTTTCATGAGACTGTTTCAAAACATGAAAAAATTCTTCATAAAGGTTACTTTACCTTGCACAGTTGAGATTTTGCCAGTATTTTTTCAGTATGGGAAAGAAATACATACCCTATGAAAAATAGTTGTTAAAGTAACATGTAAAATTGATGGTTATATTGATAAGGTAGAGGGTCAAGCCCCTTCTAATCTGGGCTTGGTTGAACATTTGGAATTGCTTCAGGCAGGACTGTCCTGGGTTGATTATGATGTTAAATTGTATCCCCATTCGTCCACCTAACCCAGACACAGGTTTTGTATTCTTAAAATTCCATCTGAGAGTAAAAGTGAGTGGAAAAGAAGCACCGAGTCTGTTATCAGAGATTGTACTTGCTCCCCCCGCATCGGGAGCTTTGACTACAGCACAGGCAGACAACAAGACACAGATCGCCTTGGCTTTCCAACTAGCCGGAGCAGAGAGGTCTTCCTGGACTGTTTTCTTTCCCTTTTTTGAAACGAATCGAACCTGCTCTGGACTGGGGACTCGGGGGAGCACCGGGAGCTTGCACCCGTGGACTACCGAGAGCCCAGCCTGGGCAGCGGCATTTTCCAGCGCCAGAGAGACTGATAACAGAGCGAACAGCCACAGGAAAGAGACCCTCTGAAGTTTGTCATCTCTTCTGAAGAGCGAGAGGTTTTGTAATGTGATATCATTCATTTTTGTGCTGGGTAGTGCTGTGCCTGTGAAATAAACAGGTTTTTTCCACTTCTCTCAGAGAAATCTCTTCCCAAACTGGTTGGGGGGTGAGAAAAAAAAGGGCCACGTGAGTTTGCTTCCCGGGGGGAGCCCCACTGGAGGTTTTCTCCCAAATTTTGCCCTAAACCAGGACAAATACATTCATTGGCGCCCAACGTGGGGCACAAGAGAGTGGAAAAACCCTGTACTGATTGTACTGAAGTGGCAATTACTTTGTATTGGGATAAGATAAAGCTGTCCCTAGCCATCCAGCCATGTTGCTTGAATTAATAATGTCTTTTGGGGTGCAGGCCTTCATGTGTTTCTGGTCGCTAGGCTTTTTTGAGGTTTTAATACCTTTATGGTCCCTTGGTTTATTTTCTTATCCACAACTAGCCCCGGTATTGTCCCTAACACATAGCTTTTACAGTAGAGGGGCACGGATTAGAATAGCTATTGGGCTGGGCCTAGTGATTATGATTTCCAAGAAGTTTATTCAAGTGCTGCAGTCTGTTCCAAATATAAAGGATTCATGGGTATGGTTATGCACCCAGTTTGTTAGAGGAAGAGCAGAGAATGAGGCTTTTCAACCTTTCCTTTCCTTCTTCTCCTCTGAATCAGTTACATCATTATTGGCGAGTGTTCAGTTTCCCCTGAATGTTAAAGAGACCATCTTTCTGGCATTTAATCTGGTAAGTTTCCTCTATACAGTCTTCAGCCTCTCTAGAATGAGGGCTGAGATTTCTAGAGGGACTGATGAGACCCCTGAACCAAGCATGGAAAGTCCTGAGTGGGGTGGAGAATGAGAGGATATGGGCCAAATCCTGAAGGAATTTTCTGACCCTGTAGTTTGAGACTTTCCACATGAACAAATTCTGAATCCAGCTGAGGTGAGGAAATATCTGAAAGAGAAGTGTCAGGATAATTCCAAAGAAAAAAAAATCATTGCAGTAAGTTGGGCCCTGGCATATGCGTACCGTACATTACTAGATACTGTAGGGCAGCAAATAGGAAGAAGGGGACAGGGAGATAAATCAACAGCTACCCCAATTACTCAGGCTGCAGCCAACCTCCCAGTTACAAAGCTGGTAGCTAAACTGGACAGCAAGCCTCAACCAATGGCTGTTGCTACTAGCACAAAAAGTGGAAAGTGCACAGATAAAACTGATCGACCAGTGGATGATGATGATGATGATGATGCAGGAGAAGGACCCTCAACGCCTCCTAACACAAAACCGAGAGTCAAAGCAACTGGCACAAGATCAGAAGCTAATATTGAGTCTTTTTCTCTGAAAGATCTTCGTAGCCTGAGGAAGAACTACACTCGACGACCTGATGAATCTATAATTAGTTAGTTAGTCCGTCTGTGGGACGCCGCAGGTGAAGCTACAGTTCTAGATGGCACTGAAGCGAGGCATCTGGGATCCCTGTCACATGATCCGGTTATTGACCAGGGGATGATGAGGGGGGCTAACCCTCGCAGTCTCTGGACACGAGTCCTTGAAAGTGTAGCCCAAAGATACCTGTGTGTAGATGATCTCTACATGCAGCAAACGCAGTGAAGAACCATCGAACAAGGGATCCAATGCCTGAGAGAAATGGCAGTGGCAGAGAGTGTTTTTTCAGATGACATACCAACTAAGAATCCAGACTTGGTGCCATGTACATCCGTGATGTGGCGAAAATTAGTACGACTTGGGCCACAAGAATATACATCTGCTTTAGCAATGATAAAACGGGATGAAAAGGAAGAGACCGTGCTGGATATGGCAAAGAAGCTTCGAGCATATGCAGATGCCGTGCATGGCCCCACACACGCAAAAATTGCAGCTGTAGAAACACGTCTGCAGATATTAGAAGATAAGATAGAAGAGAATCACAAAAAACTTAGAGATGAGATTAAAAAAGACCTTCTCCAAATCTCAGCAGTACAGATCAGAAGTCCTGACACTCAACGCAGACGTTCCCCCGATCGGGAGAGAAGGTATACCCCACGAGCTGAGCTGTGGTTCTTTCTGCGTGATTGCGGAGAGAACATGAAGAGATGAGATGAGAAATCTACTGCAGCTCTGGCACAATGGGTGCACAAAGAGTCACAAAAAGAAGTTCCACCAAAAGGGAAGCAGCTCCAGTTGCACGTAGCCGAACTGCCAGGTATGATGATGATGACATGTCCGATCCCCTTGAAAGAACATCCAAGACATATACCAAAAGAAAGAAAAATAACCAGGCTTAGAGGGGCCCTGCCTCTAGCCAGGTAGAGGCTAAAGAAAATTGTGTTTTTTGGACTGTGTGGATTCGTTGGCCTGGCACATCAGAACCACAAAGATATGAAGCCTTGGTTGACACTGGTGCACAGTGCACGCTAATCCCATCAAGACATGTAGGGGCAGAATCTGTTTCTATTGCTGGCGTGACAGGGGGATCACAGGATTTTACCTTGGTAAAAGCAGACGTGAGTCTGACGGGAAATGAGTGGAAGAAACACCCCATTGTGACAGGCCCAGAAGCCCCATGCATTTTAGGCATAAATTACCTCCGAAGTGAGTATTTCAAAGACCCAAAAAGATTCAGGTGGGCATTTGAGATAGCAGCTGTAGAAACAAAGGGTGTCCAGCAACTGAACACCTTGCCTGGACTGTCCAAGAATCCATCTACAGTAAGACTTATGAAAGTGAAAAAACAACAAATACCAATTGCCACCTCGACAGTGCACCGCCGACAATATAGAACAACTCGAAATGCTGTGATCCCCATCCACAAGATGATCAGAGAGCTGGAGAGCCAAGGAGTAATCAGCAAAACCCACTCACCCTTCAACAACCCCATCTGGCCTGTACGTAAATCTGAAGAAGAATAGAGATTGACTGTAGACTATCGTGCATTGAATGAAGTGACTCCACCGCTGAGCGCTGCCGTGCCGGACATGCTGGAGCTCCAGTACAAGCTGGAGTCCAAGGCAGCGAAGTGGTATGCCACTATTGACATTGCTAATGCATTTTTCTCCATTCCCCTGGCAGCAAAATGCAGGCCTCAGTTTGCCTTCACCTAGAGGGGAGTGCAGTACACCTGGAACCGACTGCCCCAGGGGTGGAAGCACAGCCCCACCATCTGCCATGGACTGATCCAGGCTGCCCTAGAAAAGAGTGAGGCTCCAGAACATCTACAGTACATAGATGACATCATTGTGTGGAAAAACACAGCAGCAGAAGTGTTTAAGAAAAGAAAAGAAATCATCCAGATCCTCCTGGAAGCTGATTTTGCCATCAAGAAAAGCAAAGTTAAGAGACCAGCTCGTGAGATCCAGTTCCTGGGGGTAAAGTAGCAAAATAGACGGCGTCAGATTCCTACTGATGTCATCAACAAAATCTCAGCAATGTCTTCACCAACTAATAAGAAGGAAACGCAAGCTTTCTTAAGTGCCATAGAGTTTTAGAGAATGCATATTCCTGAATACCGTCAGATTGTGAGCCCTCTTTACCTGGTCACTCGGAAGAAGAATGATTTCCACTGGGGCCCTGAGCAGCAGCAAGCCTTTGCTCAGATCAAACAAAAAATCGCCCATGCAGTAACCCTTGGCCCAGTCAGAACAGGACCAGATGTGAAAAACGTGCTCTACTCTTCAGCCGGGAACAATAGCTTGTCCTGGAGCCTCTGGCAGAAAGTGCCTGAAGAAACTCGAAGCTGACCATTAAAATTTTTGAGTAGAAGCTACAGAAGGTCCGAAGCCCACTACACCCTAACAGAAAAAGAAATTTTAGCAGCCTATAAAAGAATCCAAGCTGCCTCAGAGGTGATTGGCACTGAAGCATAACTCCTCCTAGCACCCCGACTGCCAGTGCTAGGATAGATGTTCAAGAGAAAGGTTCCTTCCACCCATCATGCAACCAGTGCCACATGGAGCAAGTGGATTGCCCTCATCACGCAGCGTGCCCGTATTGGTAAACTGAATCGCCCTGAGATTTTAGAAATAATTACAAACTGGCCTGAAAGTGAAAATTTTAGTCTCACAGATGAAGAACAAGAAAAAGTAACAAGGACTGAAAAAGCTCCACCATATAACCAGCTGCCAGCAAAAGAAACACGCTACGCTCTTTTCACTGATAATTCCTGTCGCATCGTAGAGATGAACCGAAAGTAGAAAGCAGCCGTATGGAGCCCCACACGACAGGTCGCAGAAGCCACTGAAAGAGAAAGTAGATCAAGTCAACTTGCTGAACTCAAAACTGTTCAGCTGGCCCTAGACATTGCTGAAAGAAAGAAGTGGCCAAAGCTCTACCTCTACACGGATTCATAAATAGTAGCCAATGCTCTGTAAAGATGGTTAGAGAAGTAGAAGGAGGCTAATTAGCAACGTAGAAGAAAACCAATTTGAACTGCTAAAGAGTAGAAAGATATTGCTACCAGAGTAAAGAGACTACCAGTGAAAGTCCGCCACGTAAATGCCCATGTCCCCAAGAGTAAAGCTAATAAGAAACACCAAAATAATAAGCAGGTAAATCAAGCTGCAAAGATACAAGTGTCAAAAATAAATTTGAATTGAGAACATAAGAGAGAGTTGTTCCTAGCCCGATGAGCTCATGATGCCTCAAGTCATCAGAGTAAAAATGCCACCTATAAGTGGGCACGAGACCGAGAAGTAAATTTAACCATGAACAGCATTTCTCAAGTTATCCATGACTGTGAGACATGTGCTATAATCAAACAAGCCAAGCAGTTGAAACCCCTCTGGTACGGTGGGCGGTGGTCCAGATACAAGTATAAAGAAGCCTGGCAGATTAACTATATCACACTGCCCCAAACCCGCCAAGGCAAGCGCTATGTGCTCACAATGGTAAAAGCCACCACAGGATGGTTAGAAACCTACCCTGTGCCTCATGCTACAGCCTGGAACACCATCCTGGGACTTGAAAACCAAGTCCTTTAGAGGCATAGCACCCCTAAAAAGATTGAATCAAACAATGAGACATTTCAAGAACAGTCTTATAAACAGCTGAGCTAGGGAACATGGCATTAAGTGAGTGTACCATATCCCTTAGCATGCACCAGCAGCCGGGAAAGTAGAGAAATACAATAAACTGTTAAAAACTACCTTAAAAGCACTGAGTAAAAGATCTTTTAAAAACTGAAAACAACATCTAGCAAAAACCACCTGGTTAGTCAACACCAGAAGTTCCACCAACCGAGCAGGTCCTGCCCAGTCTGAGTCTTTACATGTAGTAGACGGAAACAAAGTCCCAGTGGTACATGTCAGAGGTCTGCTAGAGAAGACAGTTTAAGTCAATTCTACCTCGAGCACAGACAAACCCATTCGTGGGGTTGTCTTTGCTCAAGGACCAAGTTGTACATGGTAGATAATGCAGAGAGATAGAACAACACAATGTGTACCTCAGGGAGACCTGATCATTGAGTAAAAAGTTACTGCCATTGTCTGTACATTAAACCACGCAAACATGAAATAGAAGAAAATGCGTAACTGTTGAAAGTATGAACAAGTGAAAGATGGTGTTTTGAGTGAGTAAAATGAGAGAGTGGGGAACCCTGCAGCTCTCCAACGTGAGAGTCTAGATTCAGTAGCTTAGTGTGAGGCATGACAGAGGCATGATAAATATATTGCTTGTATTTTTTAAGTAGAACGGAGGGGAAGTTTCTATGTATGTAAATGTGTGCAGAGTTAGAATGTTAGTTTTAGCAGTAAGTCGACGATATAGAGATAAGGAGTAGAATGTCCTGAGTTGATTATGATGTTAAATTGTATCCCCATTCGTCCACCTAACCCAGACACAGGTTTTGTATTCTTAAAATTCCATCTCAGAGTAAAAGTGAGTGGAAAAGAAGCACCGAGTCTGTTATCAGAGATTGTACTTGCTCCCCCCGCATCGGGAGCTTTGACTACAGCACAGGCAGACAACAAGACACAGATCGCCTTGGCTTTCCAACTAGCTGGAGCAGAGAGCTCTTCCTGGACTGTTTTCTTTCCCTTTTTTGAAACAAATCGAACCTGCTCTGGACTGGGGACTCGGGGGAGCACCGGGAGCTTGCACCCGTGGACTACCGAGAGCCCAGCCTAGGCAGCGGCATTTTCCAGCGCCAGAGAGACTGATAACAGAGCAAACACCCACAGGAAAGAGACCCTCTGAAGTTTGTCATCTCTTCTGAAGAGCGAGAGGTTTTGTAATGTGATATCATTCATTTTTGTGCTGGGTAGTGCTGTGCCTGTGAAATAAACAGGTTTTTTCCACTTCTCTCAGAGAAATCTCTTCCCAAACTGGTTAAGGAGTGAGAAAAAAAGAACCACGTGAGTTTGCTTCCCGGGGGGAGCCCCACTGGAGGTTTTCTCCCAAATTTTGCCCTAAACCAAGACAAATACATTCATACATATACATACCCTACGAAAAATAGTTGCTAAAGTAACATGTAAAATTGATGGTTATATTGATAAGGTAGAGGGTCAAGCCCCTTCTAATCTGGGCTTGGTTGAACATTTGGAATTGCTTCAGGCAGGACTTAAAGCTTCTGCCTATCTTACCTTATAACAAGAATAGTGTGGTTTAGAAGACAAGCCCTAGTTTTTGATAGCTATCAAGTACTCCCAACTTAGAAAAGATTAAAATTTGCTGGTTTGGAGATGTTGAATTCAATATTTTTTTACATGGAGGAGTAAGGTCTCATAAATTTCTTAAACCAGCAAAAGCCAACTTATATCTGCTAAAAAATTACTATTGTGGAACTGCTAAGTTGTCTTTTCATAAAATATCAAACCTGAAAAAATACAGAAAAAAAAGAAAGGTGAAAAAAGGAGTAAGTGAAGCTCCCAAAGTCACAGTCCACTAGAGCTAATGTTTGTAGCAAGTTGAATCAAGAGAATTTTGGAAGGGGAAAGGAATTAATTTATCATGACAGTCCTATTCTGTATTTCTGAGCAGAATTGTATAAAATAGCCAATTGTAATTGCTTCAAAGTAACATGAATTTTTCAGATCGCAAGATATGCAGTCCTAGGGAAGTCACAGCAGGCTTTTGGAAAACTCAGCATCTATAGAAATAATATAAATGTCTATTTTTTTGCTTGAATGAGAGAGGCATGAACTATTGCAGACAAATCTGTGTTCTGTTTGTCTTCTCTGCATTAATAATATGCAGTCTGCAACAGCTAGATAAGGATGTGTCAGCTGTTCCATAAATACAGTCACAAAGGAATATTTTCCTACTTCTTCAAATGGCATTGAGCCTATCAGCGTGTACATCCTATGATATATTGTCCCTTACAGCAAGATCAATGACCTCTCTGTTAGTGGTCAGATAGGCACTCTGTGCTGTAGCTCAGGCAGTATGGTTGGCTCACATATTCAAAGTTCACATTAACAGGGTACCATTGAGAAAAACAGATCGTTGTGCAGATGTTAATGTGTAGTATGAAACAGTAGACTGAGAAAAGAAAAAAGATTTCTGATAAATCTGAGGTCATAAACTTGCTTTGATTTATGTATATATTTATTGAGGACCAGAAATTTTCAAATCTAGCTGTAGTGAGCAGCATGTAAAGATCTATAATCTGTTTTATCAGGTTGGGTTGACTTCACATATCTTTTTTCTCCAAGTACAAATTTTAAGGATGCTGTGTTCTACAATAACTCCTTTACATTAGAGCTTTTATGGAAATAAATTGATGTCTATTTCATGTTGCAGCTGTAGTTCATATTCTCAAGGATAGAGAATATTTTTCTAAAATGTGTAGCATCTGCTTTAGTGGTCCCAAATGCTCTGGGGACTTCATTCCTATGCTGGATTTAATGAGACTCAATAGATTTGTCCTCACCAACAATTTCAAGGTGGAGAGATTTCAATCAATACAAGGGATAATAAGACAAGAAGAGATTCTGAAGTCCTTCACCAGCTTATCACAGTTTTCTGAAATACACAATTTAAGGCCTTTGTTTTTATAATGCGGTACTTTTGCTTGATCTGGTGTGGCCTTTAGGATCCATGTTAATTACACTAATTAAAAGTCTTTTAGTGGAAGGCCTTTTTCACGGAGTGGAAATACCATTGTCATTCAACAGGAAGTGATAATTTATGTCCTGTAACTCAGCTCTCAGATAGAGAATACTATGAATAGTGGTACCACGCGTATCTGTAGATGAAGAAAAGCATTGTGCAGTAGTTAGTCTAATTAGACTATTTAGATTTAGCAATTAGGAAGCACAGTAAGAGTTTCCAGTTATGAGGCGTTGTAGAAACCTGAATCAAGTGCATCAGCAAGTAGATAAAAATAGGAACGTGACAGATACATTTTCAGATGTTAATTTTGTACTTTCACTTGCCTTTGCTAGTCCTTTGCATGGTGTCTTGTAGAAGTAGTTTGCTTTCTCTCAAATCCAAGAAATTGTCATCAGAACATCAAGTTACTGTGTTTACCACAATAAGGTTGTTCTATGTGACCGGTATTTTTCGTAACTGCAGAAACCTTTAAGAATAATTAAAAATAAATGTGTTTATGTAAGCAATATTAGATTCTGAAAGTAAATTCTAAACCTATATAGGTCTGTAAATGCTAATGATAGTGCAGGTTCCTATTCAAATTAGAATGAAAAGCCTAAGTTCTTTAACACAGGATAGGGCAGGGAAGAAAACTACATGTCCAGTCAAATATGCTGAAACCCATATAAGTAATAAGTGTATTGTCATTTTCAAGTCTACTTTGGGAAAGTTTTGAGGAGCTCAGATCTTTAACAGATTCCCACACTTTAATTCAAGGTACTATTTTCTATTGTTGGAAAGTGTGCTAATTAAGGTAGACTTTGTTTCTTGTATGCCAAACCCCAGTACACTCAGTCACATTCTAGCAAGTAGATTTTGGCATCAGATGTGCCAATAGATTGAAGTTGAAGAAATCCTGAGCAGACTGAGTCTCTTAGGGTGATATTAAATTGTGCACTCACAGGCAATGATTTTCATGCTTGAAAGACCCTGTACTGCTATTCTTAGACCACAGTAGTTCCTGTGTGTAATGGCATAGACTGATATCTGCAGAATATTCAAGTATTTGGGAGGGAAAAAAGTCAGTATAAATAAAGTAGAATGTGCTATATACAGACACTCTGGACGGTCTCTTCACCTTCACCCTAGAATTTCTTCAGCTGATTTCTGCCCTTATTCCTTTCATAAAAAGCATGCATTGTTACATGGATTTCTGCAATGGTGCTGTAATAATTTCCATTATAGTTTTACTGTGTCTTAATTTACACTTTTTAAAATTTAAGTCATTGCTATATGTTTAATATTACTGTATGTTTGGATTCATAAACAATTGCACATGGCACTTAGTGCTATGGTTTAGTTGGCAATGATGGCTTTGGTCAAAGGTTGAACTTGATGATCTTCAAGGTCTTTTCCAACCTTAGTGATTCTGTGATTCTGTTTACCTGGGTCTTTGTAATACACTTTTTAATATTTTATAGGGTGTGAGCATTTTAATAATAAATGAAACATTTAATGTGGGAGAATACTTGTTTTATATACAGTGCGTATATATGGTTATTGTTACATTTTTTAGATGGATCTACCCTAGTGTTAGTTCCTCACTTGAAATTTTCCAAGAAAGTCTCCCAGATGACCCTACTCTTGTACCTCAGTTGATATCATAGAAAAGTTCATGACAGTATCAACTAAATACCTTTTGGATCATGGAACCAAAGGCTGTTAGCTGGCATTTAGTGCATAGGAGCAATCTAAACCTACTTTAAAATAAATCCTGCAGACTTGTTACTGTTGGTTATTTTGTTTCAGCTGTTTCTCTCTGAATATTTTTTTTCTTTTTTTTCCCAATTGCACTATGATTCTGGTTAACATACCATCCAATAAATAGCATGGGTTGATTATTTAGTTTTACTAGTTTTTTTTTTTTAATTTCTCAGTTATCCTTGGTCTGACCTGAGATAATTTTGCCATCCCACATATTCAATATATGTCAGTATTTCCTTATCTCACCATTATCAGGCTGTGAAGTGTTTTCCATTACATGTAAGTAGCCATTACAATTCCATCTTTTGCTTCTGGAAGTCCTGGTTTTGGTTTGGCATTTTTTGCTTACTTGATGGTAAAATGTCTTCTGTTTCAATTAACCCTTCAATGATGTTCCAAAGAAGTGTTATTTGATGAAATCAGGTAAATCAATACAAGAAATTAGGATAGCTAATAGTTAGGATAGCTGAGAAATATAGAATACTTTATTTTTTGTATAATTCAGCTAAATTACTTACCCTTTCTGACTGATGAATAATGCATGTGTCATATAGACTAAATTTATTAGTGTACTGGGTTTTGATACCTTAAATCTTTTCTCATTTGTTTTTAAGTATCTTCACCTGTAACAATCTAAGATGCCTGTCAGAGCAAGGACAGCTATAACGTGTTAAGAAGAAATTCTCAAAGTACAGTCAGTCAACAATTTTTGCAGAGCACATGTGTGTTGTTTGCTGGTGCTTTTTTTTTTCCCCCCCAGTACCAAATGTTGTAAGATGTTGTAAGGAATTATTTTAAATATATTCCATTTTATTTTCATCTTATAAACAAAATCTATTTTTGTAAGTTTTCATGGGGATTTAAAAGTTTATTGGGTAGATCTCATGTCCTGTTTGCATTCAAGTGAAGTATAACCATTCACATACATATAGTCAAGATTCCACTATTTTATTCTGTGAAATATATTTGCTAGTTCTGAGATAAATCATAAACATTATTTTTGGTTTTCCTTTGGATATTCTATGCAATGTTCTGTCTCTCGTCCTCTGATCTCCATTTTACGTCCTTATTTCTGTACACTTGACTTTATTAATGGTTGACCTGTTTCATTGTGCTGTGCAATTCTGAATATTTTGGAATGTGCTTACTGCAATGTGATTAAATAAGGTGCCTCTTCTAAAACTGGGTCAGAAAGTAGCATTAAACCCAAAATAATCCAGTATAAATATTAAGCATTTATTTGATCTACAAAACAAGAAAAGAAAAAATGAGGAGCCAAATGGAAATTTGGAAGCTGTTTTGATTATCTGGCAGCTAATTTTCCTTTTTAAATTTTCTGATGTTAAATTCCTTAAAAATTAATCTGAATATTATCAATTACTCTTGAATTGTGTATTGTTTAAAAAAATTAATAGTGTGAATATGGTTTTTACACATAGATTTAGCTAGTTTTGTACTTGAACATATTTTTTGTTAGTACTGTTTTCAAAGCAGGAAAGGTTGGAAAAGTTTATGCAAGTCAAAAGACATGCTATTTGTCTTGTCCTGACAAATGCTGACTACCTAAAAACCCCATTAGCTACTTTAGGGGATGTGGCTGCCAACTAGGAAAAAGCATAATATTTTTGATGTTCTCCATTCATCTTACTAGGATGCTACCTTTCAGATACTATAATTATAACCACTTAAGTACTGCTAGTCGTAAAACTACCAAATTGTCATACCAGTATGATCTAGCTAATGAGCTTATATAGTTATAGCTGGAAGTAACTGTGTCTTGATGTTCCATTCATTTGGAAGGACATTATATGGTTTTGATAAATGAACTGTTTATTTTCCTGGGAGATACTTATTTCCATAAGAAATTGGCTAATCTTGAACTTGCACTTCTAGAGATGATGATAAGTAAATATAAATATAAATATAAATATATCAGGATCCAGGTTTTTAATGACTTGGACTCATTTGAAGTATCAATCTATCTGGACTTTGAATTAATTTTGCCTTAGAGACATGATCTCTGATCTGCCTTTTTCCATGGGAAGGAGTAATTCACTTTGTCCTATGTGGTTTTTGAGAGCCCATGGGAGTAGAAAATGATAGGAAGCATGAAAAGCTGAATATTGCTTCTAAATTTCTCACAAAATGATAGGTAGTTTCCCAATATAGAAGTTGTGATTGTTTTTCAAAGGCTTTAACTCCTAAGTGGTATAAACAAATGAAAGGGAGAAAGAATTGTATTATTTAAATAAAAGTGACAAGAGAAAGAGTAAAATGAAAAGTAATTCTTGCATTCTGCTGTAACAAATATCCCAAATTTTGTTAACATGCAGTCTTGCTCTGGTTAAAAGGCTGGAGTATACCTTTTGAGAATGTATAATGAAAATTATACTGCTCACTATAATGACAATTATAATGCTCATTTTTGACTGGGTTTTGATTACAGCCAAATTTCCATCAGCACCTTTACTGTCCAGTATAAATTTCAGAAAGGTAATGATTATTGGGTTGGTTACCCATCTGGGGTAACTGGAGGGAGGAAAAAAACAGTGATTACCTTCTCTTGACCTGTTGGATAACCAGAATTCTGGTAATTTGTGAAATTTTGAAGTTAAGCATTATTAACTTCTAACTTGTCCAATTGTTGCTTGACTGCAGCATCAGAATACAATGGATTTGGAATAGGAGCTGGGTTAACAAGGCACCGAAGCAGTGTGGGCACCCACTGGTTTTCCTATTACAATTTTTAAGCAATCCTTCCTAAGAAGAGAAGTTGGTTTAAGTGCAATTTTACTTTTGCTATTAAATACTGATTTCTTGAGCATGTTCAGATTAATGCCTTGCTGAAAGTTTAGCCGGTGGGCCATGTGAACAGTCGATTGAAGCAGTAATGTATCTTCTTCAGATATTGTGTAGCTAGGAGTGTACTACGTGTTAGCAAGACTTTTCTGGGTTTGAACTTGCAGTTCACATTACATTAAGTCAGGCAAAAATTAGTTTTTTAGTGTTGGCTTTGTTAGCAAAAATATTTCTGTTTTCTTCCATTAAAGGTAAAATATGCCTTTTTAAAATACTGTATTCCTAAACTAGTCAATGTGGAACTTGTTTTGGTGAGAACAAAATTTTGCTTAATTTTATTTGGCTATTCTGGTAATATGTGTGACTAAAAATTTCAACCTTCTCTACACAAAATTTATATTTAGATCTTACTATGTATGCATTTAGTTGTTCAGTGAGTATACCATAACTATTATCCATGTGAATAATAAATATATAAATACATTTACTGAGTTGAAGCAGTTGTTTCTGCCTTGACTCCTACTTTGTATGTGCGTGCAGACACCAAGGACAATATCACCAGAGGTATCACTCGATCAAAGAACAGTAATTAACAGGCATTTAAAAGTTTCTATTTGTAAATGTAGCATTTGACAGGTATGTGCATTCTACCTAATACAGAATTCACTTGCACTTTCATAGTAATATCATAATTTCTCACTATAAAGTTTTTAAAAGTAATCAGAATAGAAAACACCACTGAAACAATGGAAGTACATAGATTGCACATATATGTAATTTAAGATTATTAGACAAAAAAACCCAACCAATTTTTAAACTAAGACATTAGATCCATATGAGAAGTACATAAAGAAAATGTTTCAAAACTGCACCAATTATTGCCATGCAAAAATCCATCAAGCTGTACTTTCAGAGTATGACTTACTAGTTTTAAACATAAATTTTCCAGTGATTTCAGTTTATTAGACTTCTATAGTAAAGTCTTCAAAATACTGATTTTGACTGAAATATAAATGGTAAAAGAACTTAGCTTGACAGGGTATCTCTAGTTTATTTTGGCAGTTTTAGATTTATTTATTGCAATGTGAATGTTTGAAGTCCACGTTTGAGCTTAATTTTCTGTCTTGGTAATAATACAGCATAAAAAAAATGGCAGATATCACATTGCAAGTGTCATTCTGTAAATTCCATTTTACAATTTCTGATCATTTCAGTTGCTGAAACATATTCCTAACAAAATGCTTTTTACAATACAATTATTTTGGTTTTACTGTTAAAAAACTTATTAATTTAATTTATTTGTGATAAAAATTTCTCATTTTTGCACCCTCTGTGAGTAAAAACTTGACAGAATTGTCTTCCAGTTTTTAGAAATACTCAGTTCACTAAAAAAGTAATTTAAAATTATCACAAAGGTGTCAAAATGTAATTTTTAAAGCAACTAACAAATACTGTAGGAAAAGATACTTGTAATGGACAAGATGAAATGAAATAATGGCTTTTATTGCTATGTAACACTGAAGCACTTTGAGGAAAGCAAAAGATTTATCACTGTTTGCTTGAAGGCTCAGGCTTTGGAGAAAGTAATACGGAACTGAAATGGACCAATTTACATGACACAACACACTGAGTAAATAATTAGGATTTAATGATGGAAAATACCAATAACATTTTTCAAATGGTTGTATTCCCCTAACTGCAAAGTGTCTGTTATTTTGAGATTATTACTATTATAATAAGGACAGACATAAATTATAACTTGCAAGTTATAAT